>NC_060176.1:1693533-1696033 GCF_021184085.1 Oncorhynchus gorbuscha | reverse complement strand
AACCATGGTCAAATAGTTAGCCACGGTGTACTGTCGATTTAGGGCCAGATAGCACTGCATTTTGCTTTGTGCTTGTGTTTGTGTTTCCCAATAAGCAATGTAGTTTTGTTTTGACTGTGTTGTAATTTGTTTTATTCTGATTGATTGGATGTTCTGGTCCTGAGGCTTCAGTTTGTTAGTCTGTCTCTCTCTATGTTTCTCTATGTCTCTCTCTCTCGCTCTCTCTCTCTTCTTTCTCTCTTTCTCTTTCTCTCTTTCTCTTTCTCTCCCTCTCCTTCTCTCTTTTCCTCTGTTCTCTCCCAGTCAGACACAAATCTGCCAGATTCACTACGAGCTTCGATGCCCCAAATAGACAGATTAAAGACAGTCTGAGAAGGCCATTTGTGAACCATAAGAGTTTGTGTGATTCTCAGCAGTGGTACTAGTCTATGGCTGTGTGTGTGATTCTCAGATCTGTGTTTTCATCAGTGGCACCTCTCGTTGTGTTGCTTGGCAGGAAAAATGCTGCAATTTGTTCTCTGCCCCCGCAGACTCTCCACTGCAGTCACACACGCACGCACGCACGCACGCACGCACGCACGCACGCACGCACGCACGCACGCACACACACACACACACACACACACACACACACACACACACACACACACACACACACACACACACACACACACACACACACACACACACACACACACACACACACACACACACACACACACACACACACACACACACACACACACACACACAGGGGTGTATACGTGGAGTATCTGTCTGTAGTAGAGCTGTAAAGTTAACGTTTAGAGTTGAAAAGGTCTGAGGCAATGCCTGCATTCACAAGCACCCTCTGTCTCAGTCACTTTGCCTGTGTGTGTGTGTGTGTGTGTGTGTGTGTGTGTGTGTGTGTGTGTGTGTGTGTGTGTGTGTGTGTGTGTGTGTGTGTGTGTGTGTGTGTGTGTGTGTGTGTGTGTGTGTGTGTGTGTGTGTGTGTGTGTGTGTGTGTGTGTGTGTGTGTATGCGTGTGTGTATGCGTGTGTGTATGCGTGTGTGTGCGTGTGCGTATGCGTGCGTGTGCGTGTGCGTGTGCGTGTGCGTGTGCGTGTGCGTGCGCGTGTGTGCCTGTGTACATGCATGTACAGTATGCGCGTGTGTGGCTTTAAATCTACTGATCATCACAAGAGGCTATAGGGTTATACCACAGATAGATGTGAAGCATCCGGTTGGTGCTTCCTCTCACTACCAAATATGGTAGTGAGGGGAAGCCCACTGGCCAGCAGTGGGAGAAGATGGAACGAGATGGCTTTTGGATGACATTCTGCACATTTTCTAATCGATGAAACATTTGATCTCAATACAGTTTTCTGTTTCCAAAACTAGAATATGTTATGAACAGTGTAGACTAAGTTTTGCAGACTTTACCCATTGCAAAAGTTATTTTTTACATTGCGTTGTTTAGGAGTGCAAAGGCGATTTGAGTTATTGTCACACACACTTCAAAGAGGAGGTATTCTCTAACAGAGAAATATGCAGATGTCTGCTAGAATGCACCAATAGGATATTGCTCATGCTTGGCTCTGCCCAGCTCCTTGCTTGTTCTGCCCACTATGACTTATTTGTTCCCATTGGAAACGACAGGCTGTGGTCTATCTTGGTTTAGTTATACAAATCTTTGGTTATACTCAGCTCCCTACATCCATTAAGAGGCAGTATCGTTAGCCACATGACTTAGTAAAACCTCATTCCATCTAGATGTTCTAAAAGGCCTGAGATAGATGACCAGCTCATAGAGACGTCCATATTGTCAGAATAAACACTGTTCTGCTTCCATTCAGCAACCACCCCTCCATCCCTTTTTCTCTCTTACTCTCTTTGTCTTTCTCTTTCCTGGAGGTCAGAGTTCATAAAGACAGAGAAGGGGGGGGTAAATAGGCCACTGTTATAGTAGGGGAAACACTGTTATAGTAGGGAAACACTGTTATAGTAGGGGAAACACTGTTATAGTGAAACACTGTCATAGTAGGGGAAACACTGTTATAGTAGGGGAAACACTGTTATAGTAGGAGAACACTGTTATAGTAGGGGAAACACTGTTATAGTAGGGAAACACTGTCATAGTAAGGAAACACTGTTATAGTAGGGGAAACACTGTTATAGTAGGAGAACACTGTTATAGTAGGGGAAACACTGTTATAGTAGGAGAACACTGTTATAGTAGGGGAAACACTGTTATAGTAGGGAAACTCTGTCATAGTAGGAGAACACTGTTATAGTAGGGGAACACTGTTATAGTAGGGGAAACACTGTTATAGTAGGGGAACACTGTTATAGAAGGGGAAACACTGTTACAGTAGGGAAACACTGTTATAGAAAGGAAACACTGTTACAGTATGGGAAACACTGTTATAGTAGGGAAACACTGTTATAACAGAGGAAACATTGTTATAGTATTAGAAACACTATTATAACAGAGGAAACACTGTTATAGTGGAGGAAACAC
>NC_060176.1:1654974-1693433 GCF_021184085.1 Oncorhynchus gorbuscha | reverse complement strand
TACTGCTGTTACCATAGACTACTGTACTGCTGTTAGCATAGACTACTGTACTGCTGTTACCATAGACTACTGCACTGCTGTTAGCATACCTACTGTACTGCTGTTACCATAGACTACTGTACTGCTGTTAGCATAGACTACTGTACTGCTGTTACCATAGACTACTGTACTGCTGTTACCATAGACTACTGTACTGCTGTTACCATAGACTACTGTACTGCTGTTACCATAGACTACTGTACTGCTGTTACCATAGACTACTGTACTGCCTGTTACCATAGACTACTGTACTGCTGTTACCATAGACTACTGTACTGCTGTTACCATAGACTACTGTACTGCTGTTGGCATAGACTACTGTACTGCTGTTACCATAGACTACTGTACTGCTGTTAGCATAGACTACTGCACTGCTGTTACCATAGACTACTGTGCTGCTGTTAGCATAGACTGCTGTACTGCTGTTAGCATAGACTACTGTTGGCATAGACTGCTGTTACCATAGACTACTGTACTGCTGTTACCATAGACTACTGTACTGCTGTTACCATAGACTACTGTACTGCTGTTAGCATACTGACTACCATAGACTACTGTACTGCTGTAGCATAGACTACTGTAATAACTGCTGTTACCATAGACTACTGTTGTTACCATAGACTACTGTACTGCTGTTACCATAGACTACTGTACTGCTGTTAGCATAGATACTGTACTGCTGTTACCATAGACTACTGTACTGCTGTTAGCATAGACTACTGTATTGCTGTTACCATAGACTACTGTACTGCCATTACCATAGACTACTGTACTGCTGTTACCATAGACTACTGTACTGCTGTTACCATAGACTACTGTACTGCTGTTTAGCATAGACTACTGTACTGCTGTTACCATAGACTACTGTACTGCTGTTACCATAGACTACTGTACTGCTGTTACCATAGACTACTGTTACCAGACTACTGTACTGTTAGCATAGACTACTGTACTGCTGTTACCATAGACTACTGTACTGCTGTTACCATAGACTACTGTACTGCTGTACTGTTACCATAGATTACTGTTACTGTTAGGACTACTGTACTGCTGTTACCATAGAATACTGTACTGCTGTTAGCATAGACTACTGTACTGCTGTTACCATAAACTACTGTACTGCCATTACCATAGATTACTGTACTGCTGTTACCATAGACTAGACTGTCTGGACTGCTGTTAAATGTGCCATAGACTACTGTACTGCTGTTACCATAGACTACTGTACTGCTGTTACCATAACCTACTGTACTGCTGTTACCATAAACTACTGTACTGCCATTGCTGTTACCATAGACTACTGTACTGCTGTTACCATAGACTACTGTACTGCGTTACCATAGACTACTGTACTGACGTTACCATAGACTACTGTACTGATGTTACCATAGACTACTGTACTGATGTTACCATAGACTACTGTACTGCTCTGGATAAGAGCATCTGCTAAATGACTTAAATGTAAATGTAAATGTACTGACGTTACCATAGACTACTGTACTGACGTTACCATAGACTACTGTACTGCTGTTACCATAGACGACTGTACTGACGTTACCATAGACTACTGTACTGCTGTTACCATAGAATACTGTACTGCTGTTAGCATAGACTACTGTACTGATGTTACCATAGACTACTGTACTGCTGTTACCATAGACTACTGTACTGACGTTACATAGACTACTGTACTGCTGTCACCATAGACTACTGTACTGTTACCATAGACTACTGTACTGATGTTACCATAGACTACTGTACTGCGTTACCATAGACTACTGTACTGACCATAGACTACTGTACTGATGTTATAGACTACTGTACTGCTGTTACCATAGACTACTGTACTGAAATGTTACCATAGACTACTGTACTGACGTTACCATAGACTACTGTACTGCTGTTACCATAGACTACTGTACTGATGTTACCATAGACTACTGTACTGACGTTACCATAGACTACTGTACTGCTGTTACCATAGATTACTGTACTGCTGTTACCATAGACTACTGTACTGTACCATAGACTACTGTACTGCTGTTACCATAAACTACTGTACTGACTGCGTCACCATACCATAGACTACTGTACTGCTGTTACCATAAACTACTGTACTGCCATTACCATAGATTACTGTACTGCTGTTACCATAGACTACTGTACTGCTGTTACCATAGACTACTGTACTGCTGTTACCATAGACTACTGTACTGGCGTTACCATAGACTACTGTACTGCTGTTACCATAAACTACTGTACTGCCATTACCATAGATTACTGTCCTGATTACGTTACCATAGACTACTGTACTGCTGTTACCATAGACTACTGTACTGGCGTTACCATGAACTGACTACCGTACTGTTACCATAGACTACTGTACTGCTGTTACCATAAACTACTGTATTGGCGTACCATAGACTACTGTACTGCTGTTACCATAGACTACTGTACTGCCATTACCATAGACTGCTGTACTGTACTGTACTGTTACCATAGACTACTGTACTGATGTTACCATAGACTACTGTACTGCTGTTACCATAGACTACTGTACTGACGTTACCATAGACTACTGTACTGCCATTACCATAGACTACTGTACTGATGTTACCATAGACTACTGTACTGATGTTACCATAGACTACTGTACTGATGTTACCATAGACTACTGTACTAACGTTACCATAGACTACTGTACTGATGTTACCATAGACTACTGTACTGATGTTACCATAGACTACTGTACTAACGTTACCATAGACTACTGTACTGCTGTTACCATAGACTACTGTACTGATGTTACCATAGACTACTGTACTGACTGTTACCATAGACTACTGTACTGATGTTACCATAGACTACTGTACTGATGTTACCATAGACTACTGTACTGACGCGTTACCATAGACTACTGTACTGATGTTACCATAGACTACTGTACTGATGTTACTGACTACTGTACTGATGTTACCATAGACTACTGTACTGATGTTACCATAGACTACTGTACTGCTATTACCATAGACTACTGTACTGATGTTACCATAGACTACTGTACTGACGTACCATAGACTACTGTACTGCTGTTACCATAGACTACTGTACTGACGTTACCATAGACTACTGTACTGACTGTTACCATAGACTACTGTACTGATGTTACCATAGACTACTGTACTGCTGTTACCATAGACTACTGTACTGACGTTACCATAGACTACTGTACTGCTGTTACCATAGACTACTGTACTGCGTTACCATAGACTACTGTACTGCGTTACCATAGACTACTGTACTGCTGTTACCATAGACTACTGTACTGATGTTACCATAGACTACTGTACTGACGTTACCATAGACTACTGAACTGCTGTTACCATAGACTACTGTACTGATGTTACCATAGACTACTGTACTGACGCACCATAGACTACTGTACTGCTGTTACCATAGATTACTGTATTGGCGTTACCATAGATTACTGTATTGGCGTTACCATAAACTACTGTACTGACGCACCATAGACTACTGTACTGCTGTTACCATAAACTACTGTACTGCCATTACCATAGATTACTGTACTGACGTTACCATAGACTACTGTACTGCTGTTACCATAGACTACTGTACTGCTGTTACCATAGACTACTGTACTGCTGTTACCATAGACTACTGTACTGCTATTACCATAAACTACTGTACTGCCATTACCATAGATTACTGTACTGACGTTACCATAGACTACTGTACTGCTGTTACCATAGACTACTGTATTGGCGTTACCATAAACTACTGTACTGCTGTTACCATAAACTACTGTACTGCCATTGCCATAGACTACTGTACTGCCATTACCATAGACTACTGTACTGACGTTACCATAGATTACTGTACTGCTGTTACCATAGACTACTGTACTGCTGTTACCATAGACTACTGTACTGACGTTACCATAGACTACTGTACTGCCATTACCATAGACTACTGTACTGCTGTTACCATAGACTACTGTACTGACGTTACCATAGACTACTGTACTGACGTTACCATAGACTACTGTACTAACGTTACCATAGACTACTGTACTGATGTTACCATAGACTACTGTACTGCTGTTAGCATAGACTATTGTACTACTAACGTTACCATAGACTACTATACTGCTGTTACCATAGACTACTGTACTGCTGTTAGCATAGACTACTGTACTGACATTACCATAGACTACTGTACTGACATTACCATAGACTACTGTACTGCTGTTACCATAGACTACTGTACTGACGTTACCATAGACTACTGTACTGACGTTACCATAGACTACTGTACTGCTGTTACCATAGACTACTGTACTGATGTTACCATAGACTACTGTACTGCTGTTACCATAGACTACTGTACTGATGTTACCATAGACTACTGTACTGCCATTACCATAGATTACTGTACTGCTGTTACCATAGACTACTGTACTGCTGTTACCATAGACTACTGTACTGCCATTACCATAGATTACTGTACTGATGTTACCATAGACTACTGTACTGCTGTTACCATAGACTACTGTACTGATGTTACCATAGGCTGCTGTACTAACATTACCATAGACTACTGTACTGACGTTACCATAGACTACTGTACTACTGTACTGATGTTACCATAGACTACTGTACTGCTGTTACCATAGACTACTGTACTGCTGTTACCATAGACTACTGTACTGATGTTACCATAGACTACTGTACTGATGTTACCATAGACTACTGTACTGATGTTACCATAGGCTGCTGTACTAATGTTACCATAGACTACTGTACTGCTGTTACCATAGACTACTGTACTGATGTTACCATAGACTACTGTACTGATGTTACCATAGACTACTGTACTGCTGTTACCATAGACTACTGTACTGATGTTACCATAGACTACTGTACTGCTGTTACCATAGACTACTGTACTGCTGTTACCATAGACTACTGTACTGCTGTTACCATAGACTACTGTACTGCTGTTACCATAGACTACTGTACTGATGTTACCATAGGCTGCTTACCATACTAACGCTTTACCATAGACTACTGTACTGATGTTACCATAGGCTGCTGTACTAACGTTACCATAGACTACTGTACTGACGTTACCATAGACTACTGTGTACTGATGTTACCATAGGCTGTTGTACTAACGTTACCATAGACTACTGTACTGATGTTACCATAGACTACTGTACTGATGTTACCATAGACTACTGTACTGATGTTACCATAGACTACTGTACTGCTGTTACCATAGACTACTGTACTGACGTTACCATAGACTACTGTACTGATGTTACCATAGACTACTGTACTGCTGTTACCATAGACTACTGTACTGCTGTTACCATAGACTACTGTACTGACGTTACCATAGACTACTGTACTGATGTTACCATAGACTACTGTACTGATGTTACCATAGACTACTGTACTGATGTTACCATAGACTACTGTACTGATGTTACCATAGACTACTGTACTGATGTTACCATAGACTACTGTACTGACGTTACCATAGACTACTGTACTGATGTTACCATAGACTACTGAACTGATGTTACCATAGACTACTGTACTGATGTTACCATAGACTACTGTACTGACGTTACCATAGACTACTGTACTGACGTTACCATAGACTACTGTACTGCTGTTACCATAGACTACTGTACTGCTGTTACCATAGACTACTGTACTGATGTTACCATAGACTACTGTACTGATGTTACCATAGACTACTGTACTGATGTTACCATAGACTACTGTACTGATGTTACCATAGACTACTGTACTGATGTTACCATAGACTACTGTACTGACGTTACCATAGACTACTGTACTGCTGTTACCATAGACTACTGTACTGATGTTACCATAGACTACTGTACTGATGTTACCATAGACTACTGTACTGATGTTACCATAGACTACTGTACTGCTGTTACCATAGACTACTGTACTGATGTTACCATAGACTACTGTACTGACGTTACCATAGACTACTGTACTGATGTTACCATAGACTACTGTACTGCTGTTACCATAGACTACTGTACTGATGTTACCATAGACTACTGTACTGCTGTTACCATAGACTACTGTACTGATGTTACCATAGACTACTGTACTGATGTTACCATAGACTACTGTACTGATGTTACCATAGACTACTGTACTGATGTTACCATAGACTACTGTACTGCTGTTACCATAGACTACTGTACTGATGTTACCATAGACTACTGTACTGATGTTACCATAGACTACTGTACTGACGTTACCATAGACTACTGTACTGCCATTACCATAGACTACTGTACTGATGTTATAGACTTACCATGTTACCATAGACTACTGTACTGATGTTACCATAGACTACTGTACTGATGTTACCATAGACTACTGTACTGATGTTACCATAGACTACTGTACTGACGTTACCATAGACTACTGTACTGACGTTACCATAGACTACTGTACTGCTGTTACCATAGACTACTGTACTGAACGTTACCATAGACTACTGTACTGATGTTACCATAGACTACTGTACTGCCGTTACCATAGACTACTGTACTGATGTTACCATAGACTACTGTACTGACGTTACCATAGACTACTGTACTGATGTTACCATAGACTACTGTACTGATGTTACCATAGACTACTGTACTGATGTTACCATAGACTACTGTACTGATGTTACCATAGACTACTGTACTGATGTTACCATAGACTACTGTACTGACGTTACCATAGACTACTGTACTGATGTTACCATAGACTACTGTACTGATGTTACCATAGGCTGCTGTACTAACGTTACCATAGACTACTGTACTGCTGTTACCATAGACTACTGTACTGATGTTACCATAGACTACTGTACTGATGTTACCATAGACTACTGTACTGATGTTACCATAGACTACTGTACTGATGTTACCATAGACTACTGTACTGATGTTACCATAGACTACTGTACTGATGTTACCATAGACTACTGTACTGCTGTTACCATAGACTACTGTACTGCTGTTACCATAGACTACTGTACTGATGTTACCATAGACTACTGTACTGCTGTTACCATAGACTACTGTACTGATGTTACCATAGGCTGCTGTACTAACGTTACCATAGACTACTGTACTGATGTTACCATAGACTACTGTACTGACATTACCAACGTTAGATTACTGATGTTACCACTGCTGTTACCATAGACTACTGTACTGCTGTTACCATAGACTACTGTACTGCTGTTACCATAGACTACTGTACTGCTGTTACCATAGACTACTGTACTGATGTTACCATAGGCTGCTGTACTAACGTTACCATAGACTACTGTACTGCTGTTACCATAGACTACTGTACTGACATTACCATAGATACTGTACTGACTACTGTACTGTTACCATAGACTACTGTACTGATGTTACCATAGACTACTGTACTGCTGTTACCATAGACTACTGTACTGACGTTACCATAGACTACTGTACTGACGTTACCATAGACTACTGTACTGATGTTACCATAGACTACTGTACTGATGTTACCATAGACTACTGTACTGATGTTACCATAGACTACTGTACTGCTGTTACCATAGACTACTGTACTGACGTTACCATAGACTACTGTACTGACGTTACCATAGACTACTGTACTGACGTTACCATAGACTACTGTACTGATGTTACCATAGACTACTGTACTAACGTTACCATAGACTACTGTACTGATGTTACCATAGACTGCTGTACTGACGTTACAAGGATGATTTAGATGATAAGCAGTGAGATTTTTTAGTAGCTGGAGAAGAATGGATTAACTTTTTCAGTGCTAGTTAAGGATACTATAGGCCTCATTATTAACTACAAAAAGGTAAATAGTGTTTTTCATTTTGGTGCCATTTCTGCACACAGAAGCTTGTTAGCTAGCTATCTCAAGTTTGTTAGCTAGCTAGCTCAAAGGACGATTCAAAGTTTCTCCATCTACTGTACTGAGCCATAGGCTCCTGCTAGGTATAATTCTGTGAACCTATTTCAGATAATACATGTCTATAACAAGATGCCCAGAGCTTCAGTCCTCCTACTGTAACCCTCCTCACACATAACATTTCAGTCACATTTGTGCCATAGGTGCAATGTAAACAACTAGCTTGCCTGTTCTATCTGCACTGATTCGTGAGTTAATTTTAATGAGCTAAATGTAAAAAGCTGCTGATTTCCAGGAACTCAAAGGAACAATAAAAAATGTACTTTGTTTTGGTTCAAACCGTTCAGAACTGTATTTTGCTGGTCGGAACAGTTGAATTACAAAAACAATCTGTTCAGAATGAATCAATTGTGGTTCCAACCACTGGTTATAACACTCGTACGACGTTCAGAGAGAGGAAGACATGGAGACACAGGAGAGAGAGAGACTGGGGGGACATAGATGGAGAGACACAGAGAGAGAGGTACAGGGTTAGAGAGAAAGAGAGAGACTACTGACTGAGGGGGACATAGATGGAGAGACACACTGAGAGAGATAGACTGGGGGACACATGGAGAGACCATAGACTACTGTACTGATGTACAGGGTTAGAGAGAGACTACTGAGAGAGAGAGACTGAGGGGTTACATAGATGGATGGACACTGAGAGAGAGGTACAGGGTTAGAGAAAGAAAGAGAAACTACTGAGGGGGACATAGATGGAGGGACACAGAGAGAGAGGTACAGGGTTAGAGAGAGAAAGAGAGACTGAGGGGGACATAGATGGAGGGACACAGAGAGAGAGGTACAGGGTTAGAGAGAAAGAGAGAGAGACTGAGGGGGACATAGATGGATGGATTACAGAGAGAGAGTACAGGGTTAGAGAGAAAGAGAGAGAGAGACTGAGGGGGACATAGATGGACTGACACAGAGAGAGAGGTACAGGGTTAGAGAGAAAGAGAGAGAGAGACTGAGGGGGACATAGATGGATGGACACTGTAGAGAGAGGTACAGGGTTAGAGAGAAAGAGAGAGAGAGACTGAGGGGGACATAGATGGACTGATGACACAGAGAGAGAGGTACAGGGTTAGAGAGAAAGAGAGAGAGAGACTGAGGGGGACATAGATGGAGGGACACAGAGAGAGAGGTACAGGGTTAGAGAGAAAGAGAGACTGAGGGGGACATAGATGGAGAGAGAAAGAGAGAGAGAGTACTGAGGGGGACATAGAGAGAAAGAGAGACAGACTGAGAGAGGTATAGGGACGAGAGACAAGACTGAGAGAGGTACTGTAGGGTTAGATGAGAAAGAGCTGAGAGAGAGACCGAGGGGGACATAGATGGGATGGACACAGAGAGAGAGGTACAGGGTTAGAGAGAAAGAGAGAGAGAGACTGAGGGGGACATAGATGGACTGGACACAGAGAGAGAGGTACAGGGTTAGAGAGAAAGAGAGAGACTGAGGGGGACATAGATGGAGGGACATAGAGAGAGGTACAGGGTTAGAGAGAAAGAGAGAGAGACTGAGGGGGTTACCATAGACAGAGATACAGGAGAGGACACATAGAGAGAGGTACAGGGTTAGAGAGAAAGAGAGAGAGAGACTGAGGGGGACATAGATGGACAGAGACTACTGACACAGAGAGAGAGGTACAGGGTTAAAGAGAAAGACTAGAGAGACTGAGCGGGACATAGATGTATGGACACAGAGACTTGAAGGTACAGGGTTAGAGAGAAAGACTGAGAGAGAGACTGAGGAGGACATAGAGACTGACAAAGAGAGAGAGGAGAGGGTTAGAGAGAAACTGACAGGAAGACAGGGACCAGATTGAGGAACAGAGAGAGAGACATGAGAGAAAGAGAGAGAGATTACTGACTGATGTTAGAGGAACTGACAGACAGAGACTACTGGAGACATAGATGGACACAGAGCTGTATATGTTGCCGCAGATTCTGGTCTGTCCTCCTGAGAAAGAGATGAGAGGTACAGGCTGCTTAGATCAATTAGACTACTGAGATGTTACCATGAGGGGACTATTAGAGTGGCCGACACAGAGAGAATGCACTGGGTTAGGGAGACGCCCGACAGAAACTGACTGAGACAGAGATGAGGGACAGAAAGGGGTACTGGGTTACCATAGAAAGAGAGACCATGGAGCTACAGATGAGGAACATGGGAGATAGAGGAGAGAGAGAAAGAGAGATGTTACCATGAGAGGGACATAGAGGTTTATAGAGACAGAGAGTCAGGGAGGAAACAGAGTTAGAAAAAGGGACTGCTGGATAGAGTACTGAGAGACAAAGAGATATTTAGGAAAAGAGAATCAGAATTAGTCAACAGAATATATCATTTCTCCTAGACTCCCACTGGAACACAGAGAGAGAGGTACCATTCTTCCCTGAACGCAGAGACTGTACTGATTCACTACTGATACTGGATCCTGTTACCAGACAGCTGAGGTATACTTCCGAGAGAAAGGCTACCCAAGAGAGGAGAGGAGGACTAGCGTTACATAGATGCCTTGTTAAACAGAGTCCCATTACCATAGCTACTGTCGCTTAGAGGAACGAACAGAACAGACCATCAGTGAAGACAAATGGACGAGAAAGAGGGATGACTGTACAGGGTTAGAGAGAAAGGAGAGACTGAGGGAGACAAAGATGGATGGACTCAGAGTGAGTCTGGCTTAGAGAGATTGAGAGCTGTAACTGCTGTACTGCTGACATAGATGGACGACCAGGAGAGAGAGAGGACAGGGTTAGAGAGAGATAGAGAGAAGGACTGAGAACAAGAGAGGGGAGAGAGAGGTTACAGGAGAGAGAAACGTTAGAGGCTACAGCTTAGAGAGAAGGCTTTTCCTGTAGTCTCGTACTGATGTTACCATGACTTGTGTTTGTGTGTGACTGCAGTTCTTACGTACTGATGTTATAGGGTGTGTGTGAAAGTGTGAGTGTGGTGTGCTGTATAGTTAAAGTGTGTGTGAGACTGTGTGTGTGTGTAGTGTGTGATGTGTGTACTGATGTTACCATGTGTGTGTTACCATAGACACAGAGAGAGTCACCTCGGCTCTGCTCCGTGCAGATACACTCACTTTGCCTGCTTCTGGAACTCTGGGGAGCCAGCGTGACACACACACACACACACACACACACACACACACATGTTACACACACACACACACACACACACACACACACACACACACACTGACACACACACACATACACACACACACACACAGACACACACCAGCTTTGTTTCCAAGTCCTGATGTTAAATCACCCAGAGAGAGTGTTTAGCAGTGCTGATAATGCCATAACATAGTTGGATTTTTACAGCTAGAGGCACAGGGTTACAGAGAAATAAAGAGCCAAGAAGTCCCAGAGCAGGCAGGGAGTTCCTGTGTTTACCATAGACTACAGAGATAAGGACTTAGAATGGAGAAACATCACAACTGCACACATACCCAGACTAATTCATCACTCATTCCTACATACTATGCTTGTAACTGAGAATAGATGTCCAGAGCTATTTTGTTCTTGCTACTGACATTGAAGATACAATCATTGATATCAAGGAATTGTTCTTGTTAATTCTGTTTTTCTTTTCTTATTTCATGAAGTGGATTCATTCCATTGTACTGAGTCCTCCCACGGTTAGAAGACAAATAAACACAGTCAAAGTAATGACCCAAAGGCCTGCCAGAGTACTGGCGTTACAGCGGAACTGGACAGCTGAGTTACTACAGATCCTGGTTGTACCATCTGGTCTGTCCTCCATAGAGTAAATGCTGACCTGAGACCATGAGGTGGCATACAATTAACCAGCAAATCTTGTCTGATTAGGAAGGGATTGGGCTGGCCAGGATGTCATTGTCCCAGACAGCCCTCTTTGCGAGACCTGTGGCGGGCTGGGGTACATGTTATGCTGACACGATCGCCAGGTGTACAGTGTTTAACCTCCTAAACATTGCCGTGGCTGGCTAGGGTTATGGACATTGTGTCAAGAAGCAGCGTTTGTCAGGGTTATAGTTACAGGGAGGACTACACGGTTGTTTAAAAGACTTGGCCTCTCCTAAGTCTGTACGAGAGTTGCAGAAAAGGGACTCAGACTGTAACTACCTAAGAGGCATCCCTGCTACTCCCAGCAACCTCTCCTCTATTGGTTCCTGAGAGACATCACTGCTGTAGCAACTCTTACTCTTATTGTTCCTAGAGACATCTGTTGTATGCTGTAGCAGGCTACTCCTTTATTGTTTACCTAGAGCATCACTGCTGTAGCAACTTCCTCTTATAGGTCCTAGAGACATCACTGCTGTAGCAACTCTCTCTTATTGGTCCCATAGACATCACTGCTGTAGCAACTGTGCTCCTCTTATTGAAGGAGGACATCACTGCCGTAGCAACTCTTGTTACTTACTGTATTGGTCCCAGAGTGAGCTGTAAACTGCTTCCCGACTTGGATTGGTCCTAGAGGCATCACTGTTGTAGCAGCTCTCCTCTGTATTGGTCCTATAGACATCACTGCTGTAGCAACTCTCCTCTTATTTGTCCTAGAGGCATCACTGCTGTAGCAGCTTTTCCGTTATTGGTCCTATAGACATTACTGCTGTAGCAGCTGGCGTCCCCTTATTGGTCCTAGAGGCATCACTGCTGCAGCAACTGTCCTCTTATTGGCCATCCTAGAGGCATCACTGCTGTAGCAGCTCTTTGCCTCTTATTGGTCCTAGAGGCATCACTGCTGTAGCAACTCTCCTCTTATTGGTCCTAGAGGCATCACTGCTGTAGCAACTCTCCTCTTATTGGTCCTAGAGGCATCACTGCTGTTAGCAGCTCTCTCTTATTGGTCCTAGAGGCATCACTGCTGTAGCAACTCTCCTCTTATTGGTCCTAGAGGCATCACTGCTGTAGCAGCTCTCCTCTTATTGGTCCTAGAGGCATCACTGCTGTACAGCTCTCCTCTTATGAAGTCCTAGAGGCATCACTGCTGTAGCAGCTCTCCTGTGTTATTGGTCCTAGAGGCATCACTGCTGTAGCAACTCTCTCTTTCATTGGTCCTAGAGGCATCACTGCTGTAGCAGCTCTCCTCTTATTGGTCCTAGAGGCATCACTGCTGTAGCAACTCTCCTCTTATTGTTTCTATCACTGTTGTAGCAAGTCTCCTCTTATTGGTCCTAGAGACATCACTGCTGTAGCAGTCTCTCCTCTTATTGGTCCTAGAGACATCAACTGCTGATGCAACTCTCCTCTTATTGTTTCTAGAGACATCACTGCTGTAGCAACTCTCTCTTATTGGTCCTAGAGGCATCCCTGCTGTAGCAGCTCTCCTCTGATTGGTCCTATAGACATTACTGCTGTAGCAGCTCTCTCTTATTGGTCCTAGAGGCATCACTGCTGTAGCAACTCTCCTCTTATTGGTTACCTAGAGGCATCACTGCTGTAGCAACTCTCCTCTATTGGTCCTAGAGACATCACTGCTGTAGCAGCTCTCCTCTGATTGGTCCTAGACATCAGACATCACTGCTGTAGCAGCTCTCATCTTATTGGTCCTAGAGACATCACCGCTGTAGCAACTCTTCTCTTATTGGTCCTAGAGACATCACTGCTGTAGCAGCTCTTACCTCTTATTGTTTCTAGAGACATCACTGCTGCAGCAACTCTCCTTATAGGTCCTAGAGACATCACTGCTGTAGCAACTCTCCTCTTATTGGTCCTAGAGACATCACTGCTGTAGCAACTCTCCTCTATTGTTTCTAGAGACATCACTGCTGTAGCAACTCTTCTTTATTGGTCCTCATCACTGCTGTAGCAACTCTCCTCTTATTGGTCCTAGAGGCATCCCTGTTGTAGCAGCTCTCCTCTTATTGGTCCTATAGACATCACTGCTGTAGCAACTCTCCTTATTGTTTCTAGAGACATCACTGCTGTAGCAACTCTTCTCTTATTGGTCCCAGAGGCATCACTGTAGCAACTCTCCTCTTATTGGTCCTAGAGGCATCACTGCTGTAGCAGCTCTCCTTATTGGTCCTAGAGACATCACTGCTGTAGCAACTCTCCTCTTATTGGTCCTAGAGGCATCACTGCTGTAGCAGCTCTCCTCTGATTGGTCCTATAGACATTACTGCTGTAGCAGCTCTCCTCTTATTGGTCCTAGAGGCATCACTGCTGTAGCAACTCTCCTCTTATTGGTCCTAGAGGCATCACTGCTGTAGCAGCTCTCCTCTTATTGGTCCTAGAGACATCACTGCTGTAGCAACTCTCCTCTTATTGTTCCTAGAGACATCACTGCTGTAGCAACTCTCCTCTTATTGGTCCTAGAGACATCACTGCTGTAGCAACTCTCCTCTTATTGGTCCTAGAGACATCACTGCTGTATCAACTGGTTCTAGAGACATCACTGCTGTAGCAACTCTCCTCTTATTGGTCCTAGAGGCATCACTGCTGTAGCAACTCCATAGACTAGCTCCTCTTATTGGTCCTAGAGACATCACTGTAGCAGCTCTCCTCTTATTGGTCCTAGAGACATCACTGCTGTAGCAGACTCTCCTCTTATTGGTCCTAGAGACATCACTGCTGTAGCAACTCTCCTCTGATTGGTCCTAGAGACATCCCTGCTGTAGCAGCTCTCCTCTGATTGGTCCTATAGAGACATCACTGCTGTAGCAGCTCTCCTCTTATTGGTCCTAGAGGCATCACTGCTGTAGCAACTCTCCTCTTATTGGTCCTATAGACAGAGTAGCAACATCACTGCTGTAGAGACAACTCTCAGCTCTTTATTGGTCCTAGAGACATCACTGCTGTAGCAACTCTCCTCTTATTGGTCCTAGAGACATCACTGCTGTAGCAACTCTCCTCTTATTGTTTCTAGAGACATCACTGCTGTAGCAACTCTCCTCTTATTGGTCCTAGAGACATCACTGCTGTAGCAACTCTTCCTCTTTGGTTACCATAGACATCACTGCTGTAGCAGCTCTCCTCTTATTGGTCCTAGAGGCATCACTGCTGTAGCAACTCTCTCTTATTGGTCCTAGAGGCATCACTGCTGTAGCAGCTCTCCTCTTATTGGTCCTAGAGACATCACTGCTGTAGCAACTCTCCTCTTATTGGTCCTAGAGGCATCACTGCTGTAGCAAGTCTCCTCTTATTGGTCCTAGAGGCATCACTGCTGTAGCAACTCTCCTCTTATTGGTCCTGAGACATCACTGCTGTAGCAACTCTAGAGACATCACTGCTGTAGCAGCTCTCCTCTTATTGGTCCTAGAGACATCACTGCTGTAGCAGCTCTCCTCTTATTGGTCCTAGAGGCATCACTGCTGTAGCAGCTCTCCTCTTATTGGTCCTAGAGGCATCACTGCTGTAGCAACTCTCCTCTTATTGGTCCTAGAGGCATCACTGCTGTAGCAACTCTCCTCTTATTGGTCCTAGAGACATCACTGCTGTAGCAACTCTCCTCTTATTGGTCCTAGAGACATCACTGCTGTAGCAACTCTCCTCTTATTGGTCCTAGAGGCATCACTGCTGTAGCAACTCTCCTCTTATTGGTCCTAGAGGCATCACTGCTGTAGCAACTCTCCTCTTATTGGTCCTAGAGACATCACTGCTGTAGCAACTCTCCTCTTATTGGTCCTAGAGACATCACTGCTGTAGCAACTCTCCTCTTATTGGTCCTAGAGACATTACTGCTGTAGCAACTCTCCTCTTATTGGTCTAGAGGCATCACTGCTGTAGCAACTCTCCTCTTATTGGTCCTAGAGACATCACTGCTGTAGCAACTCTCCTCTTATTGGTCCTAGAGACATCACTGCTGTAGCAACTCTCCTCTTATTGGTTCTAGAGACATCACTGCTGTAGCAACTCTCCTCTTATTGGTCCTAGAGGCATCACTGCTGTAGCAGCTCTCCTCTTATTGGTCCTAGAGACATCACTGCTGTAGCAACTCTCCTCTTATTGGTTCTAGAGACATCACTGCTGTAGCAACTCTCCTCTTATTGGTCCTAGAGGCATCACTGCTGTAGCAGCTCATTGGTCCTAGAGACTCTGCTGTAGCAGCTCTTATTGGTCCTAGAGGCATCACTGCTGTAGCAACTCTCCTCTTATTGTTTCTAGAGACATCACTGCTGTAGCAACTCTCCTCTTATTGGTCCTAGAGGCATCACTGCTGTAGCAACTCTCCTCTTAGACATAACTGCTTGCAACTCCTAGGTCCTAGAGGCATCACTGCTGTAGCAACTCTCCTCTTATTGGTTCCTAGAGACATCACTGCTGTAGCAACTCTCCTCTTATTGGTCCTAGAGGCATCCCTGCTGTAGCAGCTCTCCTCTTATTGGTCCTATAGACATTACTGCTGTAGCAGCTCTCCTCTTATTGGTCCTAGAGGCATCACTGCTGTAGCAACTCTCCTCTTATTGGTCCTAGAGGCATCACTGCTGTAGCAACTCTCCTCTTATTGGTCCTAGAGACATCACTGCTGTAGCAGCTCTCTGATTGGTCCTATAGACATCACTGCTTAGCAGCTCTCTTATTGGTCCTAGAGGCATCACTGCTGTAGTAACTCTCCTCTTATTGGTCCTTCAGAGACATCACTGCTGTAGCAACTCTCATCTTATTGGTCCTAGAGACATCACTGCTGTAGCAACTCTTCTCTTATTGGTCCTAGAGACATCACTGCTGTAGCAACTCTCCTCTATTGGTCCTAGAGACATCACTGCTGTAGCAACTCTCCTCTTATTGGTCCTAGAGACATCACTGCTAGCAACTAGGTCAGAGACATCACTGCTGTAGCAAGTTGTTTCTAGAGACATCACTAACTGGTCCTAGAGACATCACTGCTGTAGCAACTCTCCTCTTATTGGTCCTAGAGACATCACTGCTGTAGCAACTCTCCTCTTATTGTTTCTAGAGACATCACTGCTGTAGCAACTCTCCTCTTATTGGTCCTAGAGGCATCCCTGCTGTAGCAGCTCTCCTCTGATTGGTCCTAGAGACATCACTGCTGTAGCAACTCTTCTGATTGGTCCTAGAGACATCACTGCTGTAGCAACTCTCCTCTTATTGGTCCTAGAGGCATCACTGCTGTAGCAACTCTCCTCTTATTGGTCCTATAGACATCACTGCTGTAGCAGCTCTCCTTATTGGTCCTAGAGGCATCACTGCTGTAGCAACTCTCCTCTTTATTGGTCCTAGAGGCATCAACTGCTGTAGCAACTCTCCTCTTATTGGTCCTAGAGACATCACTGCTGTAGCAACTCTCCTCTTATTGGTCCTAGAGACATCACTGCTGTAGAGACATCACTGCTGTAGCAACTCTCCTCTTATTGGTCCTAGAGACATCACTGCTGTAGCAACTCTCCTCTTATTGTTCCTAGAGACATCACTGCTGTAGCAACTCTCCTCTTATTGGTCCTAGAGGCATCCCTGCTGTAGCAGCTCTCCTCTGATTGGTCCTATAGTAGCAGCTCTCCTCTTATTGGTCCTAGAGGCATCACTGCTGTAGCAACTCTCCTCTTATTGGTCCTAGAGACATCACTGCTGTAGCAACTCTCCTCTTATTGGTCCTAGAGACATCACTGCTGTAGCAGCTCTCCTCTTATTGGTCCTAGAGACATCACTGCTGTAGCAACTCTCCTCTTATTGGTCCTAGAGGCATCACTGCTGTAGCAACTCTCCTCTTATTGGTCCTAGAGACATCACTGCTGTAGCAACTCTCCTCTTATTGGTCCTAGAGACATCACTGCTGTAGCAACTCTCCTCTTATTGGTCCTAGAGGCATCACTGCTGTAGCAGCTCTCTGATTGGTCCTAGAGACATCACTGCTGTAGCAACTCTCCTCTTATTGTTTCTAGAGACATCACTGCTGTAGCAACTCTCCTCTTATTGGTCCTAGAGGCATCCCTGCTGTAGCAGCTCTCCTCTGATTGGTCCTGACATTACTGCTGTAGCAGCTCTTTTGTTCTGCCTCATCTTATTGGTCCTAGAGGCATCACTGCTGTAGCAACTCTCCTCTTATTGGTCACTAGAGGTCCTAGAGACATAACTGCTGTAGCAACTCTCCTCTTACTGGTCCTAGAGACATCACTGCTGTAGCAACTCTCCTCTTATTGGTCCTAGAGACATCACTGCTGTAGCAACTCTCCTCTTATTGGTCCTAGAGACATCACTGCTGTAGCAACTCTCCTCTTATTGCTGTCCTAGAGGCATCACTGCTGTAGCAACTCTCCTCTGATTGGTCCTAGAGACATCACTGCTGTAGCAACTCTCTTATTGGTCCTAGAGACATCACTGCTGTAGCAACTCTTATTGGTCCTAGAGGCATCACTGCTGTAGCAACTCTCCTCTTATTGGTCCTAGAGACATCACTGCTGTAGCAACTCTCCTCTTATTGGTCCTAGAGGCATCACTGCTGTAGCAACTCTCCTCTTATTGGTCCTAGAGGCATCACTGCTGTAGCAACTCTCCTCTTATTGGTCCTAGAGGCATCACTGCTGTAGCAACTCTCCTCTTATTGGTCCTAGAGACATCACTGCATCATTGGTCCTAGAGACATCACTGCTGTAGCAACTCTCCTCTTATTGGTCCTAGAGGCATCACTGCTGTAGCAACTCTCCTCTTATTGGTCCTAGAGACATCACTGCTGTAGCAACTCTCCTCTTATTGGTCCTAGAGGCATCATTACTGTCCTAGCAACTCTCCTCTTATTGGTCCTAGAGGCATCACTGCTGTAGCAACTCTCCTCTTATTGGTCCTAGAGGCATCACTGCTGTAGCAGTTCTCCTCTGATTGGTCCTATAGACATAACTGCTGTAGCAACTCTCCTCTTATTGGTCCTAGAGGCATCACTGCTGTAGCAACTCTCCTCTTATTGGTCCTAGAGGCATCACTGCTGTAGCAACTGCTCCTCTTATTGGTCCCAGAGACATCACTGCTGTAGCAACTCTCCTCTTATTGGTCCTAGAGACATCACTGCTGTAGCAACTCTCCTCTTATTGGTCCTAGAGGCATCACTGCTGTAGCAGCTCTCCTCTTATTGGTCCTAGAGACATCACTGCTGTAGCAGCTCTCCTCTTATTGGTCCTAGAGACATACTGCTGTAGCAACATCACTGCTGTAGCAGCTCTCCTCTTATTGGTCCTATAGACATTATAACTGCTGTAGCAACTCTCCTCTTATTGGTCCTAGATCACTGCTGTAGCATCTCCTCTTATTGGTCCTAGAGGCATCACTGCTGTAGCAACTCTCCTCTTATTGGTCCTTGCAACTCTCCTTATTGGTCCTAGATCACTGCTGTATCCTCTTATTGGTCCTAGAGACATCACTGCTGTAGCAGCTCTCCTCTTATTGGTCCTAGAGGCATCACTGCTGTAGCAACTCTCCTCTTATTGGTCCTAGAGACATCACTGCTGTAGCAACTCTCCTCTTATTGGTCCTAGAGGCATCACTGCTGTAGCAGCTCTCCTCTGATTGGTCCTATAGACATCACTGCTGTAGCAGCTCTCCTCTTATTGGTCCTAGAGGCATCACTGCTGTAGCAACTCTCCTCTTATTGGTCCTAGAGGCATCACTGCTGTAGCAACTCTCCTCTTATTGGTCCTAGAGACATCACTGCTGTAGCAGCTCTCCTCTTATTGGTCCTAGAGACATCACTGCTGTAGCAGCTCTCCTCTTATTGGTCCTAGAGACATCACTGCTGTAGCAACTCTCCTCTTATTGGTCCTAGAGACATCACTGCTGTAGCAACTCTCCTCTTATTGGTCCTAGAGACATCACTGCTGTAGCAACTCTCCTCTTATTGGTCCTAGAGACATCACTGCTGTAGCAACTCTCCTCTTATTGGTCCTAGAGACATCACTGCTGTAGCAACTCTCCTCTTATTGGTCCTAGAGGCATCACTGCTGTAGCAACTCTCCTCTTATTGGTCCTAGAGACATCACTGCTGTAGCAACTCTCCTCTTATTGGTCCTAGAGGCATCACTGCTGTAGCAACTCTCCTCTTATTGGTCCTATAGACATCACTGCTGTAGCAACTCTCCTCTTATTGGTCCTAGAGGCATCACTGCTGTAGCAACTCTCCTCTTATTGGTCCTAGAGACATCACTGCTGTAGCAACTCTCCTCTTATTGGTCCTAGAGACATCACTGCTGTAGCAACTCTCCTCTTATTGGTCCTAGAGACATCACTGCTGTAGCAACTCTCCTCTTATTGGTCCTAGAGACATCACTGCTGTAGCAACTCTCCTCTTATTGGTCCTAGAGACATCACTGCTGTAGCAGCTCTCCTCTTATTGGTCCTAGAGACATCACTGCTGTAGCAACTCTCCTCTTATTGGTCCTAGAGACATCACTGCTGTAGCAACTCTCCTCTTATTGGTCCTAGAGACATCACTGCTGTAGCAACTCTCCTCTTATTGTTTCTAGAGACATCACTGCTGTAGCAACTCTCCTCTTATTGGTCCTAGAGGCATCACTGCTGTAGCAACTCTCCTCTTATTGTTTCTAGAGACATCACTGCTGTAGCAACTCTCCTCTTATTGGTCCTAGAGGCATCACTGCTGTAGCAGCTCTCCTCTTATTGGTCCTAGAGGCATCACTGCTGTAGCAGTTCTCCTTTGATTGGTCCTATAGACATTACTGCTGTAGCAGCTCTCCTCTTATTGGTCCTAGAGGCATCACTGCTGTAGCAGCTCTCCTCTTATTGGTCCTAGAGGCATCACTGCTGTAGCAACTCTCCTCTTATTGGTCCTATAGACATCACTGCTGTAGCAACTCTCCTCTTATTGGTCCTAGAGGCATCACTGCTGTAGCAGCTCTCCTCTTATTGGTCCTAGAGGCATCACTGCTGTAGCAGCTCTCCTCTTATTGGTCCTAGAGGCATCACTGCTGTAGCAGCTCTCCTCTTATTGGTCCTATAGACATAACTGCTGTAGCAACTCTCCTCTTATTGGTCCTAGAGACATCACTGCTGTAGCAGCTCTCCTCTGATTGGTCCTATAGTCATCACTGCTGTAGCAGCTCTCCTCTTATTGGTCCTAGAGGCATCACTGCTGTAGCAACTCTCCTCTTATTGGTCCTAGAGGCATCACTGCTGTAGCAACTCTCCTCTTATTGGTCCTAGAGGCATCACTGCTGTAGCAACTCTCCTCTTATTGGTCCTAGATGCATCACTGCTGTAGCAGTTCTCCTTTGATTGGTCCTATAGACATTACTGCTGTAGCAGCTCTCCTCTTATTGGTCCTAGAGGCATCACTGCTGTACCAGCTCTCCTCTTATTGGTCCTAGAGGCATCACTGCTGTAGCAGTTCTCCTTTGATTGGTCCTATAGACATTACTGCTGTAGCAGCTCTCCTCTTATTGGTCCTAGAGGCATCACTGCTGTAGCAGCTCTCCTCTTATTGGTCCTAGAGGCATCACTGCTGTAGCAACTCTCCTCTTATTGGTCCTATAGACATCACTGCTGTAGCAACTCTCCTCTTATTGGTCCTAGAGGCATCACTGCTGTAGCAGCTCTCCTCTTATTGGTCCTAGAGGCATCACTGCTGTAGCAGCTCTCCTCTGATTGGTCCTAGAGGCATCACTGCTGTAGCAGCTCTCCTCTTATTGGTCCTATAGACATAACTGCTGTAGCAACTCTCCTCTTATTGGTCCTAGAGACATCCCTGCTGTAGCAGCTCTCCTCTGATTGGTCCTATAGACATTACTGCTGTAGCAGCTCTCCTCTTATTGGTCCTATAGGCATCACTGCTGTAGAAACTCTCCTCTTATTGGTCCTAGAGGCATCACTGCTGTAGCAACTCTCCTCTTATTGGTCCTAGAGACATAACTGCTGTAGCAACTCTCCTCTTATTGTTTCTAGAGACATCACTGCTGTAGCAACTCTCCTCTTATTGGTCCTAGAGGCATCACTGCTGTAGCAACTCTCCTCTTATTGTTTCTAGAGACATCACTGCTGTAGCAACTCTTCTCTTATTGGTCCCAGAGGCATCACTGCTGTAGCAACTCTCCTCTTATTGGTCCTAGAGGCATCACTGCTGTAGCAACTCTCCTCTTATTGGTCCTAGAGGCATCACTGCTGTAGCAGTTCTCCTTTGATTGGTCCTATAGACATTACTGCTGTAGCAGCTCTCCTCTTATTGGTCCTAGAGGCATCACTGCTGTAGCAGCTCTCCTCTTATTGGTCCTAGAGGCATCACTGCTGTAGCAGTTCTCCTTTGATTGGTCCTATAGACATTACTGCTGTAGCAGCGCTCCTCTTATTGGTCCTAGAGGCATCACTGCTGTAGCAGCTCTCCTCTTATTGGTCCTAGAGGCATCACTGCTGTAGCAACTCTCCTCTTATTGGTCCTATAGACATCACTGCTGTAGCAACTCTCCTCTTATTGGTCCTAGAGGCATCACTGCTGTAGCAGCTCTCCTCTTATTGGTCCTAGAGGCATCACTGCTGTAGCAGCTCTCCTCTTATTGGTCCTAGAGGCATCACTGCTGTAGCAGCTCTCCTCTTATTGGTCCTATAGACATAACTGCTGTAGCAACTCTCCTCTTATTGGTCCTAGAGGCATCCCTGCTGTAGCAGCTCTCCTCTGATTGGTCCTATAGACATTACTGCTGTAGCAGCTCTCCTCTTAATGGTCCTAGAGGCATCACTGCTGTAGCAACTCTCCTCTTATTGGTCCTAGAGGCATCACTGCTGTAGCAACTCTCCTCTTATTGGTCCTAGAGACATCACTGCTGTAGCAGCTCTCCTCTGATTGGTCCTATAGACATCACTGCTGTAGCAGCTCTCATCTTATTGGTCCTAGAGGCATCACTGCTGTAGTAACTCTCCTCTTATTGGTCCGAGAGGCATCACTGCTGTAGCAACTCTCCTCTTATTGGTCCTAGAGACATCACTGCTGTAGCAACTCTTCTCTTATTGGTCCTAGAGACATCACTGCTGTAGCAGCTCTCCTCTTATTGGTCCTAGAGACATAACTGCTGTAGCAACTCTCCTCTTATTGGTCCTAGAGACATCACTGCTGTAGCAAGTCTCCTCTTATTGGTCCTAGAGACATCACTGCTGTAGCAACTCTCCTCTTATTGGTCCTAGAGACATCACTGCTGTAGCAACTCTCCTCTTATTGTTTCTAGAGACATCACTGCTGTAGCAACTCTCCTCTTATTGGTCCTAGAGGCATCCCTGCTGTAGCAACTCTCCTCTTATTGGTCCTATAGACATTACTGCTGTAGCAGCTCTCCTCTTATTGGTCCTAGAGGCATCACTGCTGTAGAAACTCTCCTCTTATTGGTCCCAGAGGCATCACTGCTGTAGCAACTCTCCTCTTATTGGTCCTAGAGACATCACTGCTGTAGCAACTCTTCTCTTATTGGTCCTAGAGACATAACTGCTGTAGCAACTCTCCTCTTACTGTTTCTAGAGACATCACTGCTGTAGCAAGTCTCCTCTTATTCGTCCTAGAGACATCACTGCTGTAGCAACTCTCCTCTTATTGGTCCTAGAGGCATCCCTGCTGTAGCAGCTCTCCTCTGATTGGTCCTATAGACATTACTGCTGTAGCAGCTCTCCTCTTATTGGTCCTATAGGCATCACTGCTGTAGAAACTCTCCTCTTATTGGTCCTAGAGGCATCACTGCTGTAGCAACTCTCCTCTTATTGGTCCTAGAGACATAACTGCTGTAGCAACTCTCCTCTTATTGTTTCTAGAGACATCACTGCTGTAGCAACTCTCCTCTTATTGGTCCTAGAGGCATCACTGCTGTAGCAACTCTCCTCTTATTGTTTCTAGAGACATCACTGCTGTAGCAACTCTCCTCTTATTGGTCCTAGAGGCATCACTGCTGTAGCAGCTCTCCTCTTATTGGTCCTAGAGGCATCACTGCTGTAGCAGTTCTCCTTTGATTGGTCCTATAGACATTACTGCTGTAGCAGCTCTCCTCTTATTGGTCCTAGAGGCATCACTGCTGTAGCAGCTCTCCTCTTATTGGTCCTAGAGGCATCACTGCTGTAGCAACTCTCCTCTTATTGGTCCTATAGACATCACTGCTGTAGCAACTCTCCTCTTATTGGTCCTAGAGGCATCACTGCTGTAGCAGCTCTCCTCTTATTGGTCCTAGAGGCATCACTGCTGTAGCAGCTCTCCTCTTATTGGTCCTAGAGGCATCACTGCTGTAGCAGCTCTCCTCTTATTGGTCCTATAGACATAACTGCTGTAGCAACTCTCCTCTTATTGGTCCTAGAGACATCACTGCTGTAGCAGCTCTCCTCTGATTGGTCCTATAGTCATCACTGCTGTAGCAGCTCTCCTCTTATTGGTCCTAGAGGCATCACTGCTGTAGCAACTCTCCTCTTATTGGTCCTAGAGGCATCACTGCTGTAGCAACTCTCCTCTTATTGGTCCTAGAGGCATCACTGCTGTAGCAACTCTCCTCTTATTGGTCCTAGATGCATCACTGCTGTAGCAGTTCTCCTTTGATTGGTCCTATAGACATTACTGCTGTAGCAGCTCTCCTATTATTGGTCCTAGAGGCATCACTGCTGTACCAGCTCTCCTCTTATTGGTCCTAGAGGCATCACTGCTGTAGCAGTTCTCCTTTGATTGGTCCTATAGACATTACTGCTGTAGCAGCTCTCCTCTTATTGGTCCTAGAGGCATCACTGCTGTAGCAGCTCTCCTCTTATTGGTCCTAGAGGCATCACTGCTGTAGCAACTCTCCTCTTATTGGTCCTATAGACATCACTGCTGTAGCAACTCTCCTCTTATTGGTCCTAGAGGCATCACTGCTGTAGCAGCTCTCCTCTTATTGGTCCTAGAGGCATCACTGCTGTAGCAGCTCTCCTCTGATTGGTCCTAGAGGCATCACTGCTGTAGCAGCTCTCCTCTTATTGGTCCTATAGACATAACTGCTGTAGCAACTCTCCTCTTATTGGTCCTAGAGACATCACTGCTGTAGCAGCTCTCCTCTGATTGGTCCTATAGACATCACTGCTGTAGCAGCTCTCCTCTTATTGGTCCTAGAGGCATCACTGCTGTAGCAACTCTCATCTTATTGGTCCGAGAGGCATCACTGCTGTAGCAACTCTCCTCTTATTGGTCCTAGAGGCATCACTGCTGTAGCAACTCTCCTCTTATTGGTCCTAGATGCATCACTGCTGTAGCAGTTCTCCTTTGATTGGTCCTATAGACATTACTGCTGTAGCAGCTCTCCTCTTATTGGTCCTAGAGGCATCACTGCTGTACCAGCTCTCCTCTTATTGGTCCTAGAGGCATCACTGCTGTAGCAGTTCTCCTTTGATTGGTCCTATAGACATTACTGCTGTAGCAGCTCTCCTCTTATTGGTCCTAGAGGCATCACTGCTGTAGCAGCTCTCCTCTTATTGGTCCTAGAGGCATCACTGCTGTAGCAACTCTCCTCTTATTGGTCCTATAGACATCACTGCTGTAGCAACTCTCCTCTTATTGGTCCTAGAGGCATCACTGCTGTAGCAGCTCTCCTCTTATTGGTCCTAGAGGCATCACTGCTGTAGCAGCTCTCCTCTGATTGGTCCTAGAGGCATCACTGCTGTAGCAGCTCTCCTCTTATTGGTCCTATAGACATAACTGCTGTAGCAACTCTCCTCTTATTGGTCCTAGAGACATCACTGCTGTAGCAGCTCTCCTCTGATTGGTCCTATAGACATCACTGCTGTAGCAGCTCTCCTCTTATTGGTCCTAGAGGCATCACTGCTGTAGCAACTCTCATCTTATTGGTCCGAGAGGCATCACTGCTGTAGCAACTCTCCTCTTATTGGTCCTAGAGGCATCACTGCTGTAGCAGCTCTCCTCTTATTGGTCCGAGAGGCATCACTGCTGTAGCAGTTCTCCTCTTATTGGTTCTAGAGGCATCACTGCTGTAGCAGCTCTCCTCTTATTGGTCCTAGAGGCATCACTGTTGTAGCAGCTCTCCTCTTATTGGTCCTAGAGGCATCACTGCTGTAGCAGCTCTCCTCTTATTGGTCCTAGAGGCATCACTGTTGTAGCAGCTCTCCTCTTATTGGTCCTAGAGGCATCACTGCTGTAGCAGCTCTCCTCTTATTGGTCTTAGAGGCATCACTGCTGTAGCAGCTCTCCTCTTATTGGTCCTAGAGGCATTACTGCTGTAGCAGCTCTCCTCTTATTGGTCCTAGAGGCATTACTGCTGTAGCAGCTCTCCTCTTATTGGTCCTAGAGGCATTACTGCTGTAGCAGCTCTCCTCTTATTGGTCCTATAGGCATCACTGCTGTAGCAGCTCTCCTCTTATTGGTCCTAGAGGCATCACTGCTGTAGCAGCTCTCCTCTTATTGGTCCTAGAGGCATTACTGCTGTAGCAGCTCTCCTCTGATTGGTCCTAGAGGCATCACTGCTGTAGCAGCTCTCCTCTTATTGGTCCTAGAGGCATTACTGCTGTAGCAGCTCTCCTCTTATTGGTCCTAAAGGCATCACTGCTGTAGCAAACAATGCCTTCCTTGTATTTCCTCTAGAATTAGTGATAAATATGTGTACCGCGTCTCCTCCTCTCTTCCAAGGTTTTCCAGAGGACACTGCATCTCAGCCACCCACACCCTTAGTAACATGTGTGTGTATGTGTGTGTAAAACACATCAGAAACATAAACCACATCAGGTTTCATTTAATAAACAGTTTTACACAGTCCACGGTTCTTCTCTTCACAGAATCTGTATTGGGTTAGTCTGTGGAACATGGCTGATATTTTATAAGCATGGTGGATTTACTGCCACTGGCACTTATAGAAGAACCAGTAGGACACACACGCACACGCACACGCACACGCACACGCACACACACGCACACACGCGCGCACACGCGCGCACACGCGCACACGCACGCACGCACACGCACACGCACACACGCACACACACACACACGCACACGCGCACACGCGCGCACGCGCGCGCACGCACGCACGCACGCACACACACACACACACACACACACACACACACACACACACACACAGAGGAAGAGAGCAGGTTGAGATATGTTAATAGCCAACTAGACTGGACAGGTGGTGTAAATCTAGAACTCATAGTGTATTCACTCTGTAAGCAGCATTGTGCTGGGGTGAGGCCCTTTATTCAATACAACTACCCTGCTACACTACATCATGTATATACAACTACCATCCACCCTGACCCAGCTACACTACATCATGTATATACAACTGCCAACCACCCTGACCCTGCTACACTATATCATGTATATACAACTACCATCCACCCTGACCCAGCTACACTACATCATGTATATACAACTACCATCCACCCTGACCCAGCTACACTACATCATGTATATACAACTACCAACCACCCTGACCCATCTACACTACATCATGTATATACAACTACCATCCACCCTGACCCAGCTACACTACATCATGTATATACAACTACCAACCACCCTGACCCATCTACACTACATCATGTATATACAACTACCAACCACCCTGACCCATCTACACTACATCATGTATATACAACTACCATCCACCCTGACCCAGCTACACTACATCATGTATATACAACTACCATCCATCCTGACCCTGCTACTCTACATCATGTATATACAACTACCAACCACCCTGACCCATCTACACTACATCATGTAAATACAACTACCATCCACCCTGACCCATCTACACTACATCATGTAAATACAACTACCATCCACCCTGACCCAGCTACACTACATCATGTAAATACAACTACCATCCACCCTGACCCATCTACACTACATCATGTAAATACAACTACCATCCACCCTGACCCAGCTACACTACATCATGTATATACAACTACCATCCACCCTGACCCTGCTACACTACATCATGTATATACAACTACCATCCACCCTGACCCTGCTACACTACATCATGTATATACAACTACCATCCACCCTGACCCAGCTACACTACATCATGTATACACAACTACCATCCACCCTGACCCAGCTACACTACATCATGTATATACAACTACCATCCACCCTGACCCAGCTACACTACATCATGTATATACAACTACCATCCACCCTGACCCAGCTACACTACATCATGTATATACAACTGCCAACCACCCTGACCCTGCTACACTATATCATGTATATACAACTACCATCCACCCTGACCCAGCTACACTACATCATGTATATACAACTACCATCCACCCTGACCCAGCTACACTACATCATGTATATACAACTACCATCCACCCTGACCCAGCTACACTACATCATGTATACACAACTACCATCCACCCTGACCCAGCTACACTACATCATGTATATACAACTACCATCCACCCTGACCCAGCTACACTACATCATGTATATACAACTACCATCCACCCTTTCTCCAAAAAGTACAATCTTTGTCCCCATGTGCAGTTTCAAACTGTAGTTGTAACGCTCAATGAGTGAATAGGTGTGTAGTCTGTAACGCTCAATGAGTGAATAGGTGTGTAGTCTGAAACGGTCAATGAGTGAATAGGTGTGTAGTCTGTAACGCTCAATGAGTGAATAGGTGTGGAGTCTGTAACGCTCAATGAGTGAATAGGTGTGTAGTCTGTAACGCTCAATGAGTGAATAGGTGTGTAGTCTGTAACGGTCAATGAGTGAATAGGTGTGTAGTCTGTAACGCTCAATGAGTGAATAGGTGTGTAGTCTGTAACGCTCAATGAGTGAATAGGTGTGTAGTCTGTAACGGTCAATGAGTGAATAGGTGTGTAGTCTGAAACGGTCAATGAGTGAATAGGTGTGGAGTCTGTAACGCTCAATGAGTGAATAGGTGTGTAGTCTAGGTGAATAGGTGTGTAGTCTGTAACGCTCAATGAGTGAATAGGTGTGTAGTCTGTAATGCTCAATGAGTGAATAGGTGTGTAGTCTGTAACGGTCAATGAGTGAATAGGTGTGGAGTCTGTAACGCTCAATGAGTGAATAGGTGTGTAGTCTGTAACGGTCAATGAGTGAATAGGTGTGTAGTCTGTAACGCTCAATGAGTGAATAGGTGTGTAGTCTGTAACGCTCAATGAGTGAATAGGTGTGTAGTCTGTAACGCTCAATGAGTGAATAGGTGTGGAGTCTGTAACGCTCAATGAGTGAATAGGTGTGTAGTCTGAAACGCTCAATGAGTGAATAGGTGTGGAGTCTGTAACGCTCAATGAGTGAATAGGTGTGTAGTCTGAAACGCTCAATGAGTGAATAGGTGTGTAGTCTGAAACGCTCAATGAGTGAATAGGTGTGGAGTCTGTAACGCTCAATGAGTGAATAGGTGTGGAGTCTGTAACGCTCAATGAGTGAATAGGTGTGTAGTCTGAAACGCTCAATGAGTGAATAGGTGTGGAGTCTGTAACGCTCAATGAGTGAATAGGTGTGGAGTCTGTAACGCTCAATGAGTGAATAGGTGTGTAGTCTGAAACGCTCAATGAGTGAATAGGTGTGTAGTCTGTAACGCTCAATGAGTGAATAGGTGTGTAGTCTGTAACGGTCAATGAGTGAATAGGTGTGGAGTCTGTAACGCTCAATGAGTGAATAGGTGTGGAGTCTGTAACGCTCAATGAGTGAATAGGTGTGTAGTCTGTAACGCTCAATGAGTGAATAGGTGTGTAGTCTGTAACGCTCAATGAGTGAATATGTGTGTAGTCTGTAACGGTCAATGAGTGAATAGGTGTGTAGTTGTAACGCTCAATGAGTGAATAGGTGTGTAGTCTGTAACGCTCAATGAGTGAATAGGTGTGTAGTTTGTAACGGTCAATGAGTGAATAGGTGTGGAGTCTGTAACGCTCAATGAGTGAATAGGTGTGTAGTCTGTAATGGTCAATGAGTGAATAGGTGTGTAGTCTGTAACGCTCAATGAGTGAATAGGTGTGTAGTTGTAACGCTCAATGAGTAAATAGGTGTGTAGTCTGTAACGCTCAATGAGTGAATAGGTGTGTAGTCTGTAACGCTCAATGAGTGAATAGGTGTGTAGTCTGAAACGCTCAATGAGTGAATAGGTGTGTAGTCTGTAACGCTCAATGAGTGAATAGGTGTGTAGTCTGTAACGCTCAATGAGTGAATAGGTGTGTAGTCTGAAACGCTCAATGAGTGAATAGGTGTGTAGTCTGTAACGCTCAATGAGTGAATAGGTGTGTAGTCTGTAACGCTCAATGAGTGAATAGGTGTGTAGTCTGTAACGGTCAATGAGTGAATAGGTGTGTAGTCTGAAACGCTCAATGAGTGAATAGGTGTGTAGTCTGTAACGCTCAATGAGTGAATAGGTGTGTAGTCTGAAACGCTCAATGAGTGAATAGGTGTGTAGTCTGTAACGCTCAATGAGTGAATAGATGTGTAGTCTGTAACGCTCAATGAGTGAATAGGTGTGTAGTCTGTAACGGTCAATGAGTGAATAGGTGTGTAGTCTGTAACGCTCAATGAGTGAATAGGTGTGTAGTCTGTAATGCTCAATGAGTGAATAGGTGTGTAGTCTGTAACGCTCAATGAGTGAATAGGTGTGTAGTCTGAAACACTCAATGAGTGAATAGGTGTGGAGTCTGTAACGCTCAATGAGTGAATAGGTGTGTAGTCTGTAACGCTCAATGAGTGAATAGGTGTGTAGTCTGAAACGCTCAATGAGTGAATAGGTGTGGAGTCTGTAACGCTCAATGAGTGAATAGGTGTGGAGTCTGTAACGCTCAATGAGTGAATAGGTGTGTAGTCTGTAACGCTCAATGAGTGAATAGGTGTGTAGTCTGTAACGCTCAATGAGTGAATAGGTGTGTAGTCTGTAACGCTCAATGAGTGAATAGGTGTGTAGTCTGTAACGGTCAATGAGTGAATAGGTGTGTAGTCTGAAACGCTCAATGAGTGAATAGGTGTGTAGTCTGTAATAGTGAATAGGTGTAGTCTGTAACGCTCAATGAGTGAATAGGTGTGTAGTCTGTAACGCTCAATGAGTGAATAGATGTGTAGTCTGTAACGCTCAATGAGTGAATAGGTGTGTAGTCTGTAACGGTCAATGAGTGAATAGGTGTGTAGTCTGTAACGCTCAATGAGTGAATAGGTGTGTAGTCTGTAATGCTCAATGAGTGAATAGGTGTGTAGTCTGTAACGCTCAATGAGTGAATAGGTGTGTAGTCTGAAACACTCAATGAGTGAATAGGTGTGGAGTCTGTAACGCTCAATGAGTGAATAGGTGTGTAGTCTGTAACGCTCAATGAGTGAATAGGTGTGTAGTCTGTAAACGCTCAATGAGTGAATAGGTGTGGAGTCTGTAACGCTCAATGAGTGAATAGGTGTGGAGTCTGTAACGCTCAATGAGTGAATAGGTGTGTAGTCTGTAACGCTCAATGAGTGAATAGGTGTGTAGTCTGTAACGCTCAATGAGTGAATAGGTGTGTAGTCTGTAACGCTCAATGAGTGAATAGGTGTGTATTCTGTAACGCTCAATGAGTGAATAGGTGTGTAGTCTGAAACGCTCAATGAGTGAATAGGTGTGGAGTCTGTAACGCTCAATGAGTGAATAGGTGTGGAGTCTGTAACGCTCAATGAGTGAATAGGTGTGTATTCTGTAACGCTCAATGAGTGAATAGGTGTGTAGTCTGTAACGCTCAATGAGTGAATAGGTGTGGAGTCTGTAACGCTCAATGAGTGAATAGGTGTGGAGTCTGTAACGCTCAATGAGTGAATAGGTGTGGAGTCTGTAACGCTCAATGAGTGAATAGGTGTGGAGTCTGTAACGCTCAATGAGTGAATAGGTGTGGAGTCTGTAACGCTCAATGAGTGAATAGGTGTGGAGTCTGTAACGCTCAATGAGTGAATAGGTGTGTAGTCTGTAACGCTCAATGAGTGAATAGGTGTGTAGTCTGTAACGCTCAATGAGTGAATACGTGTGGAGTCTGTAACGCTCAATGAGTGAATAGGTGTGTAGTCTGTAACGCTCAATGAGTGAATACGTGTGGAGTCTGTAACGCTCAATGAGTGAATAGGTGTGGAGTCTGTAACGGTCAATGAGTGAATAGGTGTGTAGTCTGTAACGCTCAATGAGTGAATAGGTGTGTAGTCTGTAACGCTCAATGAGTGAATACGTGTGGAGTCTGTAACGCTCAATGAGTGAATAGGTGTGTAGTCTGTAACGCTCAATGAGTGAATACGTGTGGAGTCTGTAACGCTCAATGAGTGAATAGGTGTGGAGTCTGTAACGCTCAATGAGTGAATACGTGTGGAGTCTGTAACGCTCAATGAGTGAATAGGTGTGGAGTCTGTAACGCTCAATGAGTGAATAGGTGTGGAGTCTGTAACGCTCAATGAGTGAATAGGTGTGGAGTCTGTAACGCTCAATGAGTGAATAGGTGTGGAGTCTGTAACGGTCAATGAGTGAATAGGTGTGTAGTCTGTAACGCTCAATGAGTGAATAGGTGTGTAGTCTGTAACGCTCAATGAGTGAATACGTGTGGAGTCTGTAACGCTCAATGAGTGAATAGGTGTGTAGTCTGTAACGCTCAATGAGTGAATACGTGTGGAGTCTGTAACGCTCAATGAGTGAATAGGTGTGGAGGCGCAGAGAGCAAAGGATGCGGGAAAAACCCGCTTTAATGTCCAAAAATAATCACAGGAACAAAAATAGTTTACCAAACCAGGTATAACTACAGAACAAAAGTACCCTATCGTGAAAATACAAGGACAGCGAGAAACCCAAATGAAAACACTAACCACTCTAACACATACAGATGAACAAGCCCGCACAAACAGAATCGGGCTGAACGAACTTAAATAACCCCACCCTAACAACCAAACAAGGAACAGGTGAAACCAATTAGACAAAACCAAACGAACACAGAACAAAGGACCGGCGACGACGACCACCGAGCGCCACCGGAACAAGAAGGGGAGTCACCTTTGGTAATATTCGTGACAGTAGTCTGGCTATTTAATGGCGGTTTTTGAGCAGTGTCTTCTTTCTTGCTGAGCGTTCTTTCGGGTTATGTAAATATAGGACTCGTTTTACTGTGGCTATAGATACCTTTGTACTTGTTTCCTCCAGCATCTTCACAAGGTCCTTTGCTGTTGTTCTGGGATTGAACTAGAGTTAGTCTCTACAGAGTCATCACTATACAACAGGTCTGAACTAGAGTTAGTCTCTACAGAGTCATCACTATACAACAGGTCTGAACTAGAGTTAGTCTCTACAGAGTCATCACTATACAACAGGTCTGAACTAGAGTTAGTCTCTACAGAGTCATCACTATACAACAGGTCTGAACTAGAGTTAGTCTCTACAGAGTCATCACTATACAACAGGTCTGAACTAGAGTTAGTCTCTACAGAGTCATCACTATACAACAGGTCTGAACTAGAGTTAGTCTCTACAGAGTCATCACTATACAACAGGTCTGAACTAGAGTTAGTCTCTACAGAGTCATCACTATACAACAGGTCTGAACTAGAGTTAGTCTCTACAGAGTCATCACTATACAACAGGTCTGAACTAGAGTTAGTCTCTACAGAGTCATCACTATACAACAGGTCTGAACTAGAGTTAGTCTCTACAGAGTCATCACTATACAACAGCTCTGAACTAGAGTTAGTCTCTACAGAGTCATCACTATACAACAGGTCTGAACTAGAGTTAGTCTCTACTGAGTCATCACTATACAACAGCTCTGAACTAGAGTTAGTCTCTACTGAGTCATCACTATACAACAGGTCTGAACTAGAGTTAGTCTCTACTGAGTCATCACTATACAACAGCTCTGAACTAGAGTTAGTCTCTACTGAGTCATCACTATACAACAGGTCTGAAGTCTCACTGCTCTGCTTAGTGGCTGTCTCTGGAATCTCAATAGGACCTGAGAGAGACTGAGATACAGCCTACTGTCTGTTTCTGTGTGTGTGTGTGTGTGTGTGTGTGTGTGTGTGTGTGTGTGTGTGTGTGTGTGTGTGTGTGTGTGTGTGTGTGTGTGTGTGTGTGTGTGTGTGTGTGTGTGTGTGTGTGTGTGTGTGTGTGTGTGTGTGTGTGTGTGTGTGTGTGTGTGTGTGTGTGTGTCTCTGTGTGTGTGTGTGTGTGTGTGTGTGTGTGTGTGTGTGTGTGTGTGTGTGTGTGTGTGTGTGTGTGTGTGTGTGTGTGTGTGTGTGTGTGTGTGTGTGTGTGTGTGTGTGTGTGTGTGTGTGCGTGTGTGTGTGTGTGTGTAAGTCTCTAACAGCAGTATAAGATGAGCTACAGTGTGAGGGCTCAGTTATACTACCTCTGGACTTATAGTCCTCTACTTTCCCAGAGATCTGGACCCACATTACAATGCAAGGCACTGACACACTCTCACTCTCCTCATTCACTCTCTTGTCTCTCTCTCCTCCCTCTCTTCTCTCTCCTCGTTCACTTTCTTTTCTCCCACTCCTCTCTCACATCACTCTCTCCTGCCTCCTCTTTCACTTCACTCTCTCGTCTTTCTCTCCTTTCTCTCCTCTCTCGCTTCACTCTCTCTTGTCTTTCTCTCCCTCATCTCTCCTCTCTCCTCTCTCTCTCTTCTCTCTCCCCTCTCGCCCCTCTCTCTCAGCTCTCTCTCTTCTCTCTCTCCTCTCTCGCTTCACCCTCTCCTCTCTCCCCTCTCGCCCCTCTCTCTCACCTCTCTCTCTTCACTCTCTCCTCACTTGCTTCACTCTCTCTCCTATCTCTCTCCTCTCTCTCCTATCTCTCGCTTCACTCTCTCCTCTCTCGCTTCACTCTCTCTTGTCTTTCTCTCCCTCATCTCTCCTCTCTCCTCTCTCTCTCTTCTCTCTCTCCTCTCTCGCTTCACCCTCTCCTCTCGCCCCTCTCTCTCAGCTCTCTCTCTTCTCTCTCTCCTCTCTCTCTTCACCCTCTCCTCTCTCCCCTCTCGCCCCTCTCTCTCACCTCTCTCTCTTCACTCTCTCCTCTCTCTCTTCACCCTCTCCTCTCTCCCCTCTCGCCCCTCTCTCTCACCTCTCTCTCTTCACTCTCTCCTCTCTTGCTTCACTCTCTCTCCTATCTCTCTCTTCACTCTCTCCTCTCTTGCTTCACTCTCTCTCCTATCTCTCTCCTCTCTCTCCTATCTCTCGCTTCACTCTCTCTCTTCTCTCTCTTCTCAGTTCAATTCAATTATTACTTATATTGTCAAAGTATACATATTGAAAAATATAAATAAAATAAACAAATATATATATTTATTTATAAATAAATGGTGGGACCAACAGCAATAATAATAGTAGTAGTGGACATGGGATTACCATTAACAACAACTACAACAACAATATAAATGATAACAACAATACATTAAAGCAATGGTAGTAGACCAGTGTCAACATGACTGAGAAGACACATGACATGGTATGAAAGACAAAGTCAAACAAGATGGGAAATATTATCGACATTACTTTGCACTTTTCACTGGCTGTCCATCAGGTTGTGGCAGGAGGACACATATTTTGCTGCCAAAACTGCACATTTGGACTTTTCACCCAATAAAAATTAGATTTTTTCTACATATTTTATAGTTTCAAATTCTTTGTATTGAATTATAATTTTTGGAAAGAGATATTCTCTTAGGTCTGACTATTTGTCACAGTGTAATAGGAAATGCAGCTCTGTCTCTACCTCTCCCCTGGAGCAGAGTGAGCCAAGCCTGTCCTCTCTGGCCAGCCAGGTTTGTCTGTGATGACCGGTCTCTATAGTCAGACGGTGCTCACTGAGTCTGTACCTAGTCAGTGTTTTCCTCGGTGACTGTTTGAGGTTGTGGACAGGTGTCTTTTATACTGATAACAAGTTCAAACAGGTGCCATTAATGCAGGTAACGAGTGGAGGACAGAGGAGTATCTTAAAGAAGAAGTTACAGGTCTGTGAGGCCCAGAAATCTTGCTTGTTTGTAGGTGACCAAATACTTATTTTCCACCATAATTTGCAAATAAATAAATAAAAAACCCTACAATGTGATTTTCTGGATTTATTTTCTCATTTTGTCTGTCATAGTTGAAGTGTACCTATGATGAAAATTACAGGCCTCTCTCATTTTTTTAAGTGGGAGAACTTGCACAATTGGTGGCTGACTAAATACTTTTTTGCCCCCACTGTATATATATATATTTTTATTGTTGTTGAATTTTTACCCCCTTTTCTCCCCAATTCCGTGGTGTCCAACTGTTTTAGTAGCTACTATCTTGTCTCATCACTACAACTCCCGTACGGCTCGGGAGAGACGAAGGTGGAAAGTCATGTGTCCTCTGATACACAACCCAACCAGGCCGCACTGCTTCTTAACACAGCGCGCATCCAACCCGGAAGCCAGCTGCACCAATGTGTCTGAGGAATCTGGCAACCTTGGTTAGCGCGCACTGCGCCCGGCCCGCCACAGGAGCCGCTGGTGCGAGATGAGACAAGCTGGTGCGCGATGAGACAAGGATATCCCTACCGGGATATGAAGGATATCCCTTCACTCTCTCTACTCTCTCTACTCTCTCTACTCTCTCCTCTCTCTCTTGTCTTCCCTCCCCACTCACTTTCCCTCCCAGTATCCACTCCCCCTATTTTCCTTTTCTCTCTCTTAACTTATTTTTCTCTGCTCTTCTCTCCTTCTCTATCTACTTTCTCTCTACTCCTTTCTCCTCCTTCTCTATCTACTTTCTCTCTACTCCTTTCTCCTCCTTCTCTATCTACTTTCTCTCTACACCTTTCTCCTCCTTCTATCTATCTACTTTCTCTCTTCACCTTTCTCCTCCTTCTCTATCTACTTTCTCTCTCTCCTTTCTCCTCCTTCTATCTACTTTCTCTCTCATTTCTCCTTTCTCCTCCTTCTCTATTCTCCTCCTCTATCTACTTTCTCTCTTCCTTTCTCCTCTATCCTTTCTCTCTATCTCTTTCTCTCTTTCTCCTCTATCTACTTTCTCTCCTTTCTCCTCCTCTCTATCTACTTTCTCTCTACTTTCTCTCCTTCTCTATCTACTTTCTCTTTTTCTCCTCCTTCTCTATCTACTTTCTCTCTTCTCCTCTCCTTTCTCTATCTACTTTCTCTCTACTCCTTTCTCCTCCTCTATCTACTTTCTCTCTTCTCCTTTCTCCTCCTTCTCTATCTACTTTCTCTCTTCCCTTTCTCCTCCTTCTCTATCTACTTTCTCTCTTCTCCTTTCTCCTTTCTCCTCCTTCTCTATCTACTTTCTCTTTCTCCTCCTTCTCTATCTACTTTCTCTCTTCTCCTTCTCCTCCTTCTCTATCTACTTTCTCTCTCTCCTTTCTCCTCCTTCTTCTTTCTCTCTACTCATTTCTCCTCCTCTACTTTCTCTCTTCTCTTTCTCTCTTCTCCTTTCTCCTCCTTCTCTATCTACTTTCTCTCTTCTCCTTTCTCCTCCTTTCTCTATCTACTTTCTCTCTTCTCCTTTCTCCTCCTTCTCTATCTACTTTCTCTCTACTCCTTTCTCCATCTACTTTCTCTCTTCTCCTTTCTCCTCCTTCTCTATCTACTTTCTCTCTTCTCCTTTCTCCTCCTTCTCTATCTACTTTCTCTCTTCTCCTTTCTCCTCCTTCTCTATCTACTTTCTCTCTTCTCTTTCTCCTCCTTCTCTACTTTCCTCCTTTCTCCTCCTTCTCTATCTCTCTTTCTCTCTCTCTCCTTCTCTCCTTCTCTACTCCTCTTCTCCTTTCTCCTCCTTCTCTACTTTCTCTCTTCTCCTTTCTCCTCCTTCTCTACTTTCTCTTCTCTTTCTCCTCTCTCTTTCTCCTCCTTCTCTATTTACTTTCTCTTCTCCTTTCTCCTCCTTCTCTATTTCTCTCTTCTCCTTTCTCCTCCTTCTCTCCTTCTCTACTTTCTCTTCTCCTTTCTCCTCCTTCTCTACTTTCTCTCTTCTCCTTTCTCCTCCTTCTCTACTTTCTCTCTTCTCCTTTCTCCTCCTTCTCTACTTTCTCTCTTCTCCTTTCTCCTCCTTCTCTACTTTCTCTCTTCTCCTTTCTCCTCCTTCTCTACTTTCTCTCTTCTCCTTTCTCCTCCTTCTCTACTTTCTCTCTTCTCCTTTCTCCTCCTTCTCTACTTTCTCTCTTCTCCTTTCTCCTCCTTCTCGATCTACTTTCTCTCTTCCCTTTCCTGTTTTTCTTCCCTCTCCACCCTCTTTCTGTTCTCTCTCTTTCTCCTTCCCATCTTTCTTACTCCTCTGTCATTGTGAGGTGGTGCTGATGGGCGGTGATCCGTCTCCTGGTCCTGGATCAGTGTGGAAGGAAGCTAACTGTCACCATCTTTGATGACAGCGTCATTAGGAGACAAAGACACACCAGCTCCTTCCTGCAGTGTCCCAAATGAAACCCTTTAGGAGACAGTAACATCAGTAGCAGGCCTGTAAAGTGATGACTGGAGAGGGCTGCAGATATGAACCTCAGACACACATGAAGGATGTGGTTTAAT
>NC_060176.1:1647474-1649974 GCF_021184085.1 Oncorhynchus gorbuscha | reverse complement strand
GAGACAGCATTACATCCCCCATCCTGATGAGACTGCAGAAACAGCATTACATCCCCCATCCTGATGAGACTGCAGAAACAGCATTACATACCCCCCCATCCTGATGAGACTGCAGAAACACCATTACATCCCCCATCCTGATGAGACTGCAGACAGCATTACATCCCCCATCCTAATGAGACTGCAGAAACAGCATTACATCCCCCATCCTGATGAGACTGCAGAAACAGCATTACATCCCCCATCCTGATGAGACTGCAGAAACAGCATTACATCCCCCATCCTGATGAGACTGCAGAAACAGCATTACATCCCCCATCCTGATGAGACTGCAGAAACAGCATTACATCCCCCATCCTGATGAGACTGCAGAAACAGCATTACATCCCCCATCCTGATGAGACTGCAGAAACAGCATTACATCCCCCATCCTGATGAGACTGCAGATACAGCATTACATACCCCACCCATCCTGATGAGACTGCAGAAACAGCATTACATCCCCCATCCTGATGAGACTGCAGACAGCATTACATCCCCCATCCTGATGAGACTGCAGAAACAGCATTACATCCCCCATCCTGATGAGACTGCAGAAACAGCATTACATCCCCCATCCTGATGAGACTGCAGAAACAGCATTACATCCCCCATCCTGATGAGACTGCAGAAACAGCATTACATCCCCCCCCTTGTCCTGATGAGACTGCAGAAACAGCATTACATCCCCCATCCTGATGAGACTGCAGAAACAGCATTACATCCCCCATCCTGATGAGACTGCAGATACCGCATTACATACCCCACCCATCCTGATGAGACTGCAGAGACAGCATTACATCCCCCATCCTGATGAGACTGCAGAAACAGCATTACACCCCCCATCCTGGTGTCTCTGAACCGGCTCATTGTCTCACCCCCCCCATCCTGGTGTCTCTGAACCTGCTCACTGTCTCACCCCCCCCTCCTGGTGTCTCTGAACCGCTCCTGTCTCACATCCCCCCATCCTGGTTTCTCTGAACTGGCTCATTGTCTCATTCCGAATTGAATTCAAAACCCTCCTGCTGACTTTCCGGTGTATTCATGGCAATGCCCCTCCTTATCTCAAGGAACTGCTTTCCTGCCATAACCCCACCAACATCCTCGGGTCAAGAGATAACCTTCTCCTCCAGGACCAAGCTCCCCTCCTTATCTCAAGGAACCTCTTTCCTGCCATAACCCCACCAACATCCTCGGGTCAAGAGATAACCTTCTCCTCCAGGACCAAGCTCCCCTCCTTATCTCAAGGAACCTCTTTCCTGCCATAACCCCACCAACATCCTCAGGTCAAGAGATAGTCTGCTCCTCCAGGACCAAGCTCCCCTCCTTATCTCAAGGAACCTCTTTCCTGCCATAACCCCACCTACATCCTCAGGTCAAGAGATAGTCTGCTCCTCCAGGACCAAGCTCCCCTCCTTGTAGGATTGGTATTTCAGCTCGACCACCCCTGTGGAATATCCTCCCAGACCAGATGAAGGCACCGCAGACTCTGAGCTCCTTATGAAAAGGGCCTAAAGACCTTTCTCTTCAGGAAGGCTTTCTGTTGATAGCTGGGCTCCTTGGTGTCCTTGTCCCTTGTAGTGTCAGCTGGGCTCCTTGGTGTCCTTGTCCCTTGTAGTGTCAGCTGGTCTCCTTGGTGTCCTTGTCCCTTGTAGTGTCAGCTGGGCTCCTTGGTGTCCTTGTCCCTTGTAGTGTCAGCTGGGCTCCTTGATGTCCCTGTCCCTTGTAGTGTCAGCTGGGCTCCTTGGTGTCCTTGTCCCTTGTAGTGTCAGCTGGTCTCCTTGGTGTCCTTGTCCCTTGTAGTGACAGCTGGGCTCCTTGGTGTCCCTGTCCCTTGTAGTGTCAGCTGGGTTCTTTGTGTCAGCTGTCCTGTCTGCGTGTGTCCATTTATTATATTGTTTTATGCACTTTGAGATTATTTTCGATCATTATAATTCTAAGTGATATTTTATTAATACATAAAGATAGCAGCAACACAACAACGACCCAACAATGCAAAACACAAAACAAAAGTGTAATTTAGTGCCGTAGTTTTCTTGTTGCCTCTCTCATCAGGAGCTGACTGTTGTTATCGTGTGCTGTCCTCCCTCTGTCCTGTAGAGGTCAAAAACATTCTTTCATTATGTTCTTCCTTATCCTTTAATCCTTTCATCATGGACGCCTCCCTCCTCCATTCCACCTTCAGCGCCTGCCGTACACATCTCAGAAAGTCAACAATACCAAATGAAAACTGTAACGTGTGTGTGTGTGCATGTGCGTGTGTGTATGTGTGTGTGTTTCTGTTTGCAAGTGCGTTAATGTCACAGTGTAGATATGAGCATCCTAATCCTCTATCTGAATGTGGGTTTATGAGGATTACATCAAAGTACAATTATTACGGTAGTGACTCAGGAGGGACATCCAGAGTGGGGCTTGGATCAGCAACCCTGCTCACAACAGCCTGTGACATAACAGTCCAGAC
>NC_060176.1:1577474-1639974 GCF_021184085.1 Oncorhynchus gorbuscha | reverse complement strand
AGAACGACCAGGACTACCGGGCATGATGACTCCTTGCTGTCCCCAGTCCACCTGGCCGTGCTGCTGCTCCAGTTTCAACTGTTCTGCCTGTGATTATTATTATTTGACCATGCTGGTCATTTATGAACATTTGAACATCTTGACCATGTTCTGTTATAATCTCCAACCGGCACAGCCAGAAGAGGACTGGCCACCCCACATAGCCTGGTTCCTCTCTAGGTTTCTTCCTAGGTTTTGGCGTTTCTGGCAAGTTTTTCCTAGCCACCGTGCTTCTACACCTGCACTGCTTGCTGTTTGGGGTTTTAGGCTGGGTTGCTGTACAGCACTTTGAGATATCAGCTGATGTACGATGGCTATATAAATAAATTTGATTTGATTTGAGGATAATATCTATGAGGGTGCCCATGTTTACGGATTTAGGGTCGTCCCTGGTGGGATCCTTGATCATTTGTGTGAGATTGAGTGTAATGGTTTTCTTCATCTGAACGAGAGGCGGACCAAAGCGCAGTGTGGTTGTTTTGATTCATGCTTTAATAAATCACTTCACATGAACAAACTAACAAAAACAAGAAATGTGAAAACTCAAAACAGTCCTATCTGGTGCAAAGACAGAGACAGGAACAATCACCCACAAACACACAGTGAAACCCAGGCTACCTAAGTATGATTCTCAATCAGAGACAACTAATGACACCTGCCTCTGATTGAGAACCATACTTGGCCAAAACATAGAAATACCCAAATCATAGAAAAACAAACATAGACTGCCCACCCAACTCACGCCCTGACCATACTAACTAAATACAAAACACAGGAAATAAAGGTCAGAACGTGACATTGAGGGCATCTAGCTTAGAGTGTAGGAACGCCGGGGTGTTAAGCATATCCCAGTTTAGGTCACCTAGCAGAACAAACTCTGAAGATAGATGGGGTGCAATCATTTCACATATGGTGTCCAGGGCACAGCTGGGAGCTGAGGTGGGTCTATAACAGGCGGCACCAGTGAGAGACTTATTTCTGGAGAGATTTTGTTTTTAATTAGAAGCTCTAACTGTTTGGGCATAGACCTAGAAATTATGACAGAACTTTGCAGGCCATCTCTACAGAAGATTGCAACTCCTCCCACTTTGGCAGTTCTATCTTGACTGAAAATGTTGTAGTTGGGGATGGAAATCTCTGAATGTTTGGTGGCGTTCCTTGATGTCAGGATTCAGACCAGGCAAGGACATCAGGGTTGGTGGAGTGTGCTGAAGCAGAGAGTAAAACAAACTTTGGGAGGAGGCTTCTGATGTTAACATGCATGAAACCAAGGCTTTTACGTTACAGAAGTCAACAAATGAGAGTGCCTGGGGACACATAGGACCTGGGTTAACCTCCACATCACCCGAGGAACAGAGGAGGAGTAGGATGAAGGTACGGCTAAAGGCTATCAAAACTGGTCGTCTAGTGCGTTGGGGACAAAGAATAAAAGGAGCAGATTTCTGGGCGTGGTTGAATAGATTCAGTGCATAGTGTACAGACAGGGGTATGGTGGGGTGCGGGTACAGCGGAGGTAAACCCAGGCACCGAGTGATGATAAGCGAGGCTGCATCTCTGGACGGGCTAGTTATGCTGGGTGAGGTCACCACATGTGTGGGAGGTGGGACAAAGGAGGTATCTGAGGCATGTTGAGTGGGACTAGGGGCTCCGCAGTAATCTAAGACAATAACTATCCTAAACAACAGTGTACAAGGCATATTAACAGAGAGAGACATAAAGCGAGGCATAAAGCAATCCCAGGTGTTGATTGGGAGAACTAGCTAAGGCAACACCGGGTAAAACAACAACAGCTAATCATCCAAGACAACAACAATAGGTAAAATGGTGATGAATGGGTAGAGAGGGTCGGTTAACTACACACAGGGCCTGAGTTGGGGCCGACAGAGAAACAAAAAGTAAACTAAACAGAGTACCGTGATTAATGAACAGTGAACAGCAGGCATCAGCTATGTAGCCAAATGATCATAGGGTCCAGTGAACAGCAATAGATGGAACAGGGAAGGCGCGGGGAAGTCGTTACTATGCTAGCACGCGGGAGACACATCGTTTAAAGTTAGCAGGCCGGGGTAGTTGGAAGCGTCTGCTCCGACGTCCGGCGAAGGCCGGTTGAGGCCACAGCGGATGGAGTCGGCGGACCAGTCGTGGTGATACGGCGGGGCGCCGTGTACATACCAATGTATTGGACAAAGGGACAGGGGTGTCTGTGTTGCCGTAAAGATAACAGGTCAAGACCATTGCTCATGCAGTCGATGGGGTCCAAGTCAAGAGCACATAGCTCAGTCATGAATGGCCCACTAACTATATCCATATGATTCTGTAGCGCATAATGTGTCCAGTAGTTGCGCCCACGCTCAACCAAAGACATGGTTTGGGTTGTGTAGTGGTCAGCATGCTGTTTCACAGCTATAAGTGTTCCTCTGAATGTGAGTTTGCATCCTGAATCAGCTGGACAGGCATGGAAACAGCAATACACTGATTCTAAAAGCCAGGCAGGGTTTCTGTACAGGCATGGAACCAGCATTACACTGATTCTAGCAGCCAGGCAGGGTTTCTGTACAGGCATGGAACCAGCATTACACTGATTCCAGCAGCCAGGCAGTGTTTCTGTACAGGCATGGAACCAGCATTACACTGATTCTAGCAGCCAGGCAGTGTTTCTGTACAGGCATGGAACCAGCATTACACTGATTCTAGCAGCCAGGCAGTGTTTCTGTACATGTTATGCCGGTGAAGTGAGGACCCAAAAGCGACTTAACAGAAACAGAGTTTATTCAAGTCCACAACAGAAAACGACAAATCCCGAATCCATAACAGAAATCCTCTAGTCTGTAGAGGGGAAGGACAGGAGAAGCGGCCGCAGACTGCAGGTAGCTTCGGGTAGGCGCAGGCCGTAGCTGACAGAGACACCTGCTCACACGCAGCATCTGATGAAGGCAAAAACACGACAGGACGGAACAAGAACACAGTACAGAAAACAAGGATCCGACAAGGACAGAAGCGAAAACAGAGAGAGAAATAGGGACTTAATCAGAGGGCAAAATAGGGGACAGGTGTGAAAGAGTAAATGAGGTAGTTAGGAGAATGAGGAACAGCTGGGAGCAGGAACGGAACGATAGAGAGAGAGAGAGAGAGAGAGAGAGGGAGGGGGAGAGAGAGGGATAGAGAGAGGGAAAGAACCTAATAAGACCAGCAGGGGGAAACGAATAGAAGAGGAAGCACAGGGACAAGACATGACAATCTATGACAAAACATGACAGTACCCCCCCACTCACCGAGCGCCTCCTGGCGCACTCGAGGAGGAACCCTGGCGGCAACGGAGGAAATCATCAATCAACGAACGGTCCAGCACGTCCCGAGATGGAACCCAACTCCTCTCCTCAGGACCGTACCCCTCCCAATCCACTAAGTACTGGTGACCACGTCCCCGAGAACGCATGTCCATGATCTTCCGTACCCTGTAGATAGGAGCGCCCTCGACAAGGATGGGGGGGGGAGACGAACGGGGGCGCGAAGAAAGGGCTTGACACAGGAGACATGGAAGACTGGGTGGACGCGACGAAGATGTCGCGGAAGAAGTCGCACTGCGACAGGATTAACGACCTGAGAAATACGGAACGGACCAATGAACCGCGGAGTCAACTTGCGAGAAGTTGTCGTAAGGAGAAGGTTACGAGTAGAAAGCCATACTCTCTGACCGCGACAATACCTAGGACTCTTAATCCTACGTTTATTGGCGGCTCTCACAGTCTGCGCCCTATAACGGCAAAGTGCAGACCTGACCCTCCTCCAGGTGCGCTCACAACGTTGGACAAAAGCCTGAGCGGAGGGAACGCTGGACTCGGCGAGCTGGGACGAGAACAGAGGGGGCTGGTACCCAAGGCTACTCTGAAAAGGAGATAGCCCGGTTGCAGACGAAGGAAGCGAGTTGTGAGCGTATTCTTCCCAGGGGAGCTGTTCTGCCCAAGACGCAGGGTTTCGAAAAGAAAGGCTGCGTAATATGCGACCAATCGTCTGATTGGCCCGTTCGGCTTGACCGTTAGACTGGGGATGAAAACCGGAAGAGAGACTGACGGAAGCTCCAATCAAACGACAGAACTCCCTCCAAAACTGAGACGTGAATTGCGGACCTCTGTCCGAAACGGCGTCTAACGGGAGGCCATGAATTCTGAACACATTCTCAATGATGATTTGTGCCGTCTCCTTAGCGGAAGGAAGCTTAGCGAGAGGAATAAAATGAGCCGCCTTAGAGAACCTATCGACAACCGTTAGAATCACAGTCTTCCCCGCTGACGAAGGCAGACCGGTAATAAAGTCTAAGGCGATGTGAGACCATGGTCGAGAAGGAATGGGAAGCGGTCTGAGACGACCGGCAGGAGGAGAGTTACCTGACTTAGTCTGCGCGCAGTCCGAACAAGCAGCCACGAAACGGCGCGTGTCACGCTCCTGAGTAGGCCACCAAAACCGCTGGCGAATAGAAGCAAGAGTACCCCGAACGCCGGGGTGGCCAACTAACTTGGCAGAGTGAGCCCACTGAAGAACAGCCAGATGAGTAGAGACAGGAACGAAAAGAAGGTTACTAGGACAAGCGCGCGGCGACGGAGTGTGAGTGAGTGCTTGCTTTACCTGTCTCTCAATTCCCCAGACAGTCAACCCGACAACACGCCCTTCAGGGAGAATCCCCTCGGGTTCGGTAGAAGCTACAGAAGAACTGAAGAGACGGGATAAAGCATCAGGCTTGGTGTTCTTAGTACCCGGGCGATAAGAAATCACAAACTCGAAACGAACGAAAACCAACGCCCAACGAGCTTGAGGCGCATTGAGTCGTTTGGCAGAACAGATGTACTCAAGGTTCTTATGGTCAGTCCAAACGACAAAAGGAACGGTCGCCCCCTCCAACCACTGTCGCCATTCGCCTAGGGCTAAGCGGATGGCGAGCAGTTCGCGGTTATCCACATCATAGTTGCGTTCCGACGGCGACAGGCGATGAGAAAAATACGCGCAAGGATGGACCTTATCGTCAGAATGGGAGCGCTGGGACAGAATGTCTCCCACGCCCACCTCTGAAGCGTCAACCTCGACAATGAATTGTTTAGTGACGTCAGGAGTAACAAGGATAGGAGCGGATGTAAAACGCTTCTTGAGGAGATCAAAAGCTCCCTGGGCGGAACCGGACCACTTAAAGCACGTCTTGACAGAAGTAAGGGCTGTGAGAGGGGCTGCCACTTGACCGAAATTACGAATGAAACGCCGATAGAAATTCGCGAAACCGAGAAAGCGCTGCAACTCGACACGTGACTTAGGGACGGGCCAATCGCTGACAGCATGGACCTTAGCGGGATCCATCTGAATGCCTTCAGCGGAAATAACAGAACCGAGAAATGTGACGGAGGAGACATGAAAGGCGCACTTCTCAGCCTTCATATAGAGACAATTCTCTAAAAGGCGCTGGAGTACACGTCAAACGTGCTGAACATGAATCTGGAGTGACGGTGAAAAAAATCAGGATATCGTCAAGGTAAAGGAAAACAAAGATGTTCAGCATGTCTCTCAGTACATCATTCACTAATGCCTGAAAGACAGCTGGAGCATTAGCGAGACCGAACGGCAGAACCCGGTATTCAAAATGCCCTAACGGAGTGTTAAACGCCGTTTTCCACTCGTCCCCCTCCCTGATGCGCACGAGATGGTAAGCGTTACGAAGGTCCAACTTAGTAAAGAACCTGGCTCCCTGCAGAATCTCGAAGGCTGACGACATAAGGGAAGCGGATAACGATTCTTAACCGTTATGTCATTCAGCCCTCGATAATCCACGCAGGGGCGCAGGGTACCGTCCTTCTTCTTAACAAAAAAAACCCCAGCTCCGACGGGAGAGGAAGAAGGCACAACGGTACCGGCGTCGAGAGAAACAGACAGATAATCTTCGAGAGCCTTACGTTCGGGAGCCGACAGAGAGTATAGTCTACCCCGGGGGGGAGTGGTCCCCGGAAGGAGATCAATACAACAATCATACGACCGGTGAGGAGGAAGGGAGGTGGCTCTGGACCGACTGAAGACCGTGCGCAGATCATGATATTCCTCCGACACTCCTGTCAAATCACCAGGTTCCTCCTGAGAAGAGGGGACAGAAGAAACCGGAGGGATAGCAGACATTAAACACTTCACATGACAAGAAACGTTCCAGGATAGGATAGAATTACTAGACCAATTAATAGAAGGATTATGACACACTAGCCAGGGATGACCCAAAACAACAGGTGTAAAAGGTGAACGAAAAATCAAAAAAGAAATGGTCTCACTGTGGTTACCAGATACTGTGAGGGTTAAAGGTAGTGTTTCACATATTATACTGGGGAGAGGACTACCATCCAAGGCGAACATGGGCGTGGGCTCCCCTAACTGTCTGAGAGGAATGTCATGTTTCCGAGCCCATGCTTCGTCCATAAAACAGCCCTCAGCCCCAGAGTCTATCAAGGCACTGCAGGAAGCTGCCGAACCGGTCCAGCGTAGATGGACCGCCAAAGTAGTACAGGATCTTGATGGAGAGACCTGAGTAGTAGCGCTCACCAGTAGCCCTCCGCTTACTGATGAGCTCTGGCCTTTTACTGGACATGAAAAGACAAAATGTCCAGCAGAACCGCAATAGAGACAGAGGCGGTTGGTGATTCTCCGTTCCCTCTCCTTAGTCGAGATGCGAATACCTCCCAGCTGCATGGGCTCAACACCTGAGCCAGTGGGAAGAGATGGTTGTGATGCGGAGAGGGGAAACACCGTTAACGCGAGCTCTCTTCCACGAGCTCGGTGACGAAGATCTACCCGTCGTTCTATGCGGATGGCGAGTTCAATCAAAGAATCCACGCTGGAAGGAACCTCCCGGGAGAGAATCTCATCCTTAACCTCAGCGTGGAGTCCCTCCAGAAAACGAGCGAGCAACGCCGGCTCGTTCCAGTCACTGGAGGCAGCAAGAGTGCGAAACTCTATAGAGTAATCCGTAATGGATCGATCACCTTGACATAGGGAAGCCAGGGCCCTGGAAGCCTCCTTCCCAAAAACTGAACGATCAAAAACCCGTATCATCTCCTCTTTAAAGTTCTGATACTCGTTAGTACACTCAGCCCTTGCCTCCCAGATAACCGTGCCCCACTCACGAGCCCGTCCAGTAAGGAGAGATATGACGTAGGCGATACGAGCTCTATCCCTAGAGTATGTGTTGGGCTGGAGAGAGAACACAATATCACACTGGGTGAGAAAGGAGTGGCATTCAGTGGGCTGCCCAGAGTAACACGGTGGGTTATTAATTCTTTGTTCCGGAGACTCAGAAGACCAGGAAGTAGCTGGTGGCTCGAGACGGAGATTGTGAAACTGTCTTGAGAGATCGGAGACCTGAGCGGCCAGGGTCTCAACGGCATGATGAGCAGCAGACAATTCCTGCTCGTGTCTGCCGAGCATCGCTCCCTGGATCTCGACGGCTGAGTTGCGAGGATCCGTAGTCGCTGGGTCCATTCTTGGTCGGATCCTTCTGTTATGCCGGTGAAGTGAGGACCCAAAAGCGACTTAACAGAAACAGAGTTTATTCAAGTCCACAACAGAAAACGACAAATCCCGAATCCATAACAGAAATCCTCTAGTCTGTAGAGGGGAAGGACAGGAGAAGCGGCCGCAGACTGCAGGTAGCTTCGGGTAGGCGCAGGCCGTAGCTGACAGAGACACCTGCTCACACGCAGCATCTGATGAAGGCAAAAACACGACAGGACGGAACAAGAACACAGTACAGCAAACAAGGATCCGACAAGGACAGAAGCGAAAACAGAGAGAGAAATAGGGACTTAATCAGAGGGCAAAATAGGGGACAGGTGTGAAAGAGTAAATGAGGTAGTTAGGAGAATGAGGAACAGCTGGGAGCAGGAACGGAACGATAGAGAGAGAGAGAGAGGGAGGGGGAGAGAGAGGGATAGAGAGAGGGAAAGAACCTAATAAGACCAGCAGGGGGAAACGAATAGAAGAGGAAGCACAGGGACAAGACATGACAATCTATGACAAAACATGACAGTACAGGCATGGAACCAGCATTACACTGATTATAGCAGCCAGGCAGTGTTTCTGTACAGGCATGGAACCAGCAATACACTGATTCCAGCAGCCAGGCAGTGTTTCTGTACAGGAATGGAACCAGCATTACACTGATTCCAGCAGCCAGGCAGTGTTTCTGTACAGGCATGGAACCAGCAATACACTGATTCTAGCAGCCAGGCAGGGTTTCTGTACAGGCATGGAACCAGCATTACACTGATTCTAGCAGCCAGGCAGTGTTTCTGTACAGGCATGGAACCAGCATTACACTGATTCCAGCTTGTTTCTGCCAGACAGTGTTTCTGCCAGACAGTGTTTCAGGCATGGAACCAGCATTACACTGATTCTAGCTGCCAGACAGTGTTTCTGTACAGGCATGGAACCAGCATTACACTGATTCTAGCAGCTAGGTAGTGTTTCTGTACAGGCATGGAACCAGCAATACACTGATTCTAGCAGCCAGGCAGTTTTTCTGTACAGGCATGGAACCAGCATTACACTGATTCTAGCAGCCAGGCAGTGTTTCTGTACAGGCATGGAACCAGCAATACACTGATTCTAGCAGCCAGGCAGTTTTTCTGTACAGGCATGGAACCAGCATTACACTGATTCTAGCAGCCAGGCAGTGTTTCTGTACAGGCATGGAACCAGCAATACACTAATTCTAGCAGCCAGACAGTGTTTCTGTACAGGCATGGAACCAGCAATACACTGATTCTAGCAGCCAGGCAGGGTTTCTGTACAGGCATAGAACCAGCATTATACTGATTCTAGCAGCCAGGCAGTGTTTCTGTACAGGCATGGAACCAGCATTACACTGATTCCAGCAGCCAGGCATTGTTTCTGTACAGGCATGGAACCAGCAATACACTGATTCTAGCAGCCAGACTTTGTTTCAGTACAGGCATGGAACCAGCAATACACTGATTCTAAAAGCCAGGCAGTGTTTCTGTACAGGCATGGAAAGTTAAAAAGTCCCTATCTTAGGTCAGTTAGGATCACCACTTTATTTTAAGAATGTGAAATGTCAGAATAATAGTAGAGAGAATGAATTATTTCCAGCTTTTATTTCTTTCATCACATTCCCAGTGGGTCAGAAGTTTACATACACTAAATTTGTATTTGGTATCATTGCCTTTAAATTGTTTAACTTGGGTCTAAAGTTTTAGGTAGCCTTACACAAGCTTCCCACAATAGGTTGGGTGAATTTTGGCCCATTCCTCCTGACAGAGCTGGTGGAACTGAGTCAGGTTTGTAGGCCTCCTTGCTCACACATGCTGTTTCAGTTCTGCCCACACATTTTCTATAGGATTGAGGTCAGGGCTTTGTGATGGCCACTCCAATACCTTGACTTTGTTGTCCTTAAGCCATTTTGCCACAACTTTGGAAGTATGCTTGGGGTCGTTGTCCATTTGGAGACCCATTTGATACCAAGCTTTAACTTCCTGACTGATGTCTTGAGATTTTGTTTCAATATATCCACATACTTTTCCTCCCTCACCATGCCATTTATTTTGCGAAGTGCACCAGTCCCTCCTGCAGCAAAGCACACCCACAACATGATGCTGTCACCCACATGCTTCACGGTTGGGATGGTGGTCTTTGGCTTGCAAGCCTTCCCCTTTTTCCTCCGAACATAACGATGGTCAAGGCCAAACAGTTCTAATTTTGTTTCATCAGACCAGAGGACATTTCTACAAAAAGTACGATCTTTGTCCCCACGTGCAGTTGCAAACCGTGGCTTTTTTATGGCAGTTTTGGAGCAGTGGCTTCTTCCTTGCTGAGTGGTCTTTTAGATTATGTCTATATAGGACTCGTTTTACTGTGGATATAGATACTTTCGTACCTGTTTCCTCCAGCATTTTCACAAGGTCCTTTGCGGTTCTTCTAGGATTGATCTGCACTTTTCGCACCAGAGTACGTTTATCTCTAGGAGACAGAACGCTTTTCTTTCCTGAGCGGTATGACAGCTGCGTGGTCCCATGGTGTTTATAGTTGCGTACTATTGTTTGTACAGATGAATGTGGTACCTTTAGGCGTTTGGAAATTGCTCCCAAGGATGAGCCAGACTTGTGGGGGTGTACAATTTGTTTTTCCGAGTTCTTGCCTGATTTCATTTGATTTTCCCATGATGTCAAGCGAAGAGACACTGAGTTTGAAGGTAGGCCTTGAAATACATCCACAGGTACACCTCCAATTGACTCAAATGAAGTCAATTAGCCTATCAGAAGCCTCTAAAGCCATGACATAATTTTATGGAATTTTACAAGCTTTTTAAAGGCACAGTCAATTTAGTGTATGTAAACGTCTGACCCACTGGAATTGTGATACTGCGAAAACAATTGTTGTAAAAATGACTTGTCATGCACAAAGTAGATATCCTAACCTACTTGCCAAAACTATAGTTTGTTAACAATAATTTTGCGGAATGGTTAAAAAATGAGTATTAATGACTCCAAACAAAGTATATGTAAATATCCGAATTCAACTGTATAGTAAGTGTGTTTCTACAGTAATACTCATTCTAAACATATAGTAATTGTGTTTCTATAGTAATACTCATTCCAAACATATTGTCAGTGTTTCTATAGTAATACTCATTCTAAACATGTAGTCAGTGTGTTTCTATAGTAATACTCATTCTAAATATATTGTCAGTGTTTCTATAGTAATACTCATTCTAAACATATAGTCAATGTTTCTATAGTAATACTCATTCCAAACATATAGTCAGTGTTTCTATAGTAATACTCATTCTAAATATATTGTCAGTGTTTCTATAGTAATACTCATTCCAAACATATAGTCAGTGTTTCTATAGTAATACTCATTCCAAACATATAGTCAGTGTTTCTATAGTAATACTCATTCCAAACATATAGTCAGTGTTTCTATAGTAATACTCATTCTAAACATATAGTCAGTGTTTCTATAGTAATACTCATTCTAAATATATAGTCAGTGTTTCTATAGTAATACTCATTCTAAATATATTGTCAGTGTTTCTATAGTAATACTCATTCTAAACATATAGTCAGTGTTTCTATAGTAATACTCATTCCAAACATATAGTCAGTGTTTCTATAGTAATACTCATTCTATGTCACGATTGTCGTAGTGAGGAGACCAAGGCGCAGCGTGATATGAATACATGTTCTATATACATGAAGAAAGAACACTGAAACAATCTTACAAAACAACAAACGAACATGACGCTATATAATCTAAATGTGCAGACACAGGCAACTAGACATAGACATAGATAAACACCTAGTTGATAACAACCCCATAAACCAACAAAACCCCTAGACAGTACAAAAACACATACATCACCCATGCCACACCCTGACCTAACCAAAACAATACAGAAAACAAAGAATATTCAGGTCAGGGCGTGACATTCTAAACATATAGTCAGTGAGACTCTTGATGCTGTTGATTCTAACTTTTGTCAAAAGGCAGCCATCTTCTCCTCCCTGTTTCCTCCCTCTCTCCTTCCTTTCTCTCTCCTCCCTGTTTCCTCCCTCTCTCCTTCCTTTCTCTCTCTCCTCCCTGTTTCCTCTCTCTCTCCTTCCTTTCTCTCTCCTCCCTGTTTCCTCCCTCTCTCCTTCCTTTCTCTCTCTCCTCCCTGTTTCCTCCCTCTCTCCTTCCTTTCTCTCTCTCCTCCCTGTTTCCTCCCTCTCTCCTTCCTTTCTCTCTCTCCTCCCTGTTTCCTCCCTCTCTCCTTCCTTTCTCTCTCCTCCCTGTTTCCTCCCTCTCTCCTTCCTTTCTCTCTCTCCTCCCTGTTTCCTCCCTCTCTCCTTCCTTTCTCTCTCTCCTCCCTGTTTCCTCCCTCTCTCCTTCCTCCCTCTCTCCTCCCTGTTTCCTCCCTCTCTCCTTCCTTTCTCTCTCTCCTCCCTGTTTCCTCCCTCTCTCCTTCCTTTCTCTCTCTCCTCCCTGTTTCCTCCCTCTCTCCTTATTTTCTCTCTCTCCTCCCTGTTTCCTCCCTCTCTCCTTCCTTTCTCTCTCTCCTCCCTGTTTCCTCCCTCTCTCCTTCCTTTCTCTCTCTCCTCCCTGTTTCCTCCCTCTCTCCTTCTTTTCTCTCTCTCCTCCCTGTTTCCTCCCTCTCTCCTTCCTTTCTCTCTCTCTCCTCCCTGTTTCCTCCCTCTCTCCTTCCTTTCTCTCTCTCCTCCCTGTTTCCTCCCTCTCTCCTTCTTTTCTCTCTCTCCTCCCTGTTTCCTCTCTCTCTCCTTCTTTTCTCTCTCTCCTCCCTGTCTCCTCCCTCTCTCCTCCCTTTCTCTCTCTCCTCCCTGTCTCCTCCCTGTCTCCTCCCTTTCTCTCTCTCCTCCCTTTCTCTCTCTCCTTCCTTTCTCTCTCTTCTCCCTGTCTCCTCCCTCTCTCCTCCCTTTCTCTCTCTCCTCCCCATCTCTCCTCCCTTTCTAACTCTCCTCCCTTTCTCTCTCTCCTCCCTTTCTCTCTCTCCTCCCTGTCTCCTCCCTCTCTCCTCCCTTTCTCTCTCTCCTCCCTTTCTCCCTCTCCTTCCTTTCTCTCTCTCCTCCCTGTCTCCTCCCTCTCTCCTCCCTTTCTCTCTCTCCTCCCCATCTCTCCTCCCTTTCTCTCTCTCCTTCCTTTCTCTCTCTCCTCCCTGTCTTCTCCCTCTCTCCTCCCTTTCTCTCTCTCCTCCCCATCTCTCCTCCCTGTGTTTTTCTGTTTACATAGCCTGAGTCTGTTAACACTTTGTAACAGGAGCCGCTGTCTCTTTGCTGTGTGTTTGTGTGTTTGGGTTGTAAATTAAACCTCCAGTGGAGATCACTTCTCTGACTCCTGAGAACCTCCTCACTGTAAACGCCTCTCTATTCAGCAGCAAGCCACATGATATCACAGTACAATTATACCACTGTTAGCAGTTTGACATTGTCTGTGTTCAAGTGTCACATTACTAAGTTGATTTGACCTTGCCCCTTGGCTTCATCAGGTGGGGGAAACTGATTGAAGGTCATTTGGTAATGTACTCTCAGATATGACATTCACCCTGGGTCTGAGTGAGTGTTATAGATATATTCACCCTGGGTCTGAGGGAGTGTTATAGATATATTCACCCTGGGTCTGAGGGAGATTATAGATATATTCACCCTGGGTCTGAGTGAGTGTTATAGATATATTCACCCTGGGTCTGAGTGAGTGTTATAGATATATTCACCCTGGGTCTGAGTGAGTGTTATAGATATATTCACCCTGGGTCTGAGTGAGTGTTATAGATATATTCACCCTGGGTCTGAGTGAGTGTTATAGATATATTCACCCTGGGTCTGAGTGAGTGTTATAGATAGATTCACCCTGGGTCTGAGTGAGTATTATAGATATACTCACCCTGGGTCTGAGTGAGTGTTAGATATATTCACCTGTGGTCTGAGTGAGTGTTATAGATATATTCACCCTGGGTCTGAGTGAGTGTTATAGATATATTCACCCTGGGTCTGAGTGAGTGTTATAGATATATTCACCCTGGGTCTGAGTGAGTGTTATAGATAGATTCACCCTGGGTCTGAGTGAGTATTATAGATATACTCACCCTGGGTCTGAGTGAGTGTTAGATATATTCACCTGTGGTCTGAGTGAGTGTTATAGATATATTCACCCTGGGTCTGAGTGAGTGTTATAGATATATTCATGCTGGGTCTGGGTCCCATAGTGTTGACTATATGATTGTCTATTTCTCAGTCCCTCCTCCATTCAGGGGCTGTGTATAATGTTGACAGTGCTGTCTGGCTGACTCATAGGAAGCTATCAGACCATGTCGACTAAACACACCCTTTAACACTCTCCTCTCTCACAGTCCCTTTAAGTCTCCCCTCTCTCTCTCTTTCACACTCTCCTCTCTCTCTCTCTTTCACACTCCCCTCTCTCTCTTTCACACTCTCCTCTCTCACAGAGTCCCTTTAAGTCTCCCCTCTCTCTCTTTCACACTCTCCTCTCTCTCGCTTTCAAACTATCCTCTCTCTCTCTCTTTCACACTCTCCTCTCTCACAGAGTCCCTTTAAGTCTCCCCTTTCTCTCTTTCACACTCTCCTCTCTCACAGAGTCCCTTTAAGTCTCCCCTCACTCTCTCTTTCACATTCTCCTCTCTCTCTCTTTCACACTCTCCTCTCTCGCTTTTTCACACTCTACTCTCTTACAGAGTATTTTAAGTCTCCCCCTCTTTCTCTTTCACACTTTCCTCTCTCACAGAGACCCTTTAAGTATACCCTCTCTCTCTTTCACACTCTACTCTCTCTCTTTCACACTCTCCTCTCTCTCTCTCTCTCTGTCACACTCCCCTCTCACTCTCTTACACACTTTCCTCTCTCACAGAGTCCCTTAAAGTCTCCTCTCTCTCTCTTTCACACTCTCCTCTCTCACAGTACCTTAAGTCTCCCCTCTCTCTCTCTTTCACACTCTCCTCTCTCTCTTTCACACTCCCCTCTCTCTCTCTTTCACACTATCCTCTCTCTCTCTTTCACACTCTCCTCTCTCACAGAGTCCCTTTAATTCTCCTCTCTCACTCTCTTTCACACTCTCCTTTCTCACAGTCCCTTTAAGTCTCCTCTCTCTCTCTTTCACACTCTCCTGTCTCACAGAGTCCCTTTGAGTCTCCTCTCTCTCTCTCTTTCACACTCTCCTCTCTCTCTTTCACACTATCCTCTCTCTTTCTTTCACACTCTCCTCTCTCACAGTCCCTTTAAGTCTCCTTCTCTCTCTCTTTCACACTCTCCTCTCTCACAGTCCCTTTAAGTCTCCTCTCTCTCTCTTTCACACTCTCCTCTCTCACAGAGTCCCTTTGAGTCTCCTCTCTCTCTCTCTTTCACACTCTCCTCTCTCTCTTTCACACTCTCCTCTCTCTTTCTTTCACACTCTCCTCTCTCACAGTCCCTTTAAGTCTCCTCTCTCTCTCTTTCACACTCTCCTCTCTCACAGAGTCCCTTTGAGTCTCCTCTCTCTCTCTCTTTCACACACTCCTCTCTCTCTCTTTCACACTCTCCTATCTCTTTCTTTCACACTCTCCTCTCTCTCAGAGTCCCTTTAAGTCTCCCCTCTCTCTCTTTCACACTCTCCTCTCTCTCTCTTTCACACTCTCCTCTCTCTTTCTTTCACACTCTCCTTTCTCAGAGTCCCTTTAAGTCTCTCCCCTCTCTCTCTTTCACACTCTCCTCTCTCACAGAGTCCCTTTAAGTCTCCCCCCTCTCTCTTTCACACTCTCCTCTCTCCCTCTTTCACACTATCCTCTCACAGCGTCCCTTTAAGTCTCCCCTCTCTCTCTTTCACACTCTCCTCTCTCTCTCTTTCACACTCTCGTCTCTCACAGAGTCATTTTAAGTCTCCCTTCTCTCTCTTTCACACTCTCCTCTCTCTCTCTCTTTCACACTCTCCCCTCTCTCTCTTTCACACTCTCCTCTCTCACAGAGTCCCTTTAAGTCTCCCCCTCTCTCTTTCACACTCTCCTCTCTCTTTCACACTCTCCTCTCACAGAGTCCATTTACACTCTCTCTCTCTTTCACAGAGTCCCTTTTCACAGTCTCCCTCTCTCTCTCTCTCTTCTCACTCTCCTCTCTCACAGAGTCCCTTTAAGTCTCCCCTCTCTCTCTTTCACACTCCCCTCTCTCTCTTTCACACTCTCCTCTCTCTCTCTTTCACAATCTCCTCTCTCTCTCTTTCTCACTCTCCTCTCTCACAGAGTCCCTTTAAGTCTCCCCTCTCTCTCTTTCACACTCCCCTCTCTCACTTTCATACTCTCCTCAATCACAGAGTCCCTTTAAGTCTCCCCTCTCTCTCTCTTTCACACTCTCCTCTCACAGAGTCCCTTTAAGTCTCCCCTCTCTCTCTTTCACACTCCCCTCTCTCACTTTCACACACTCACCTCTCTCTCTTTCACACACTCCTCTCTCTCTCCTTCACACTCTCCTCAATCACAGAGTCCCTTTAAGTCTCCCCTCTCTGTCTCTTTCACACTCTCCCCTCTCTCTCATTCACACTCTCCTCTCTCACAGAGTCCCTTTAAGTCTCCCCTCTCTCTCTCTCTTTCTCACTCTCCTCTCTCACAGAGTCCCTTTAAGTCTCCCCTCTCTCTCTTTCACACTCCCCTCTCTCTCTTTCACACTCTCCTCTCTCTCTCTTTCACAATCTCCTCTCTCTCTCTTTCTCACTCTCCTCTCTCACAGAGTCCCTTTAAGTCTCCCCTCTCTCTCTTTCACACTCCCCTCTCTCACTTTCATACTCTCCTCAATCACAGAGTCCCTTTAAGTCTCCCCTCTCTCTCTCTTTCACACTCTCCTCTCACAGAGTCCCTTTAAGTCTCCCCTCTCTCTCTTTCACACTCCCCTCTCTCACTTTCACACACTCACCTCTCTCTCTTTCACACACTCCTCTCTCTCTCCTTCACACTCTCCTCTCTCTCTTTCACACTCTCCTCTCTCAGAGTCCCTTTAAGTCTCCCCTCTCTCTCTTTCACACTCCCCTCTCTCTCTTTCACACTCTCCTGTCTCTCTCTTTCACACTCTCCTCTCACAGAGTCCCTTTAAGTCTCCCCTCTCTCTCTTTCACACTCTCCTCTCTCTCTCTTTCACACTCTCCTCTCTCACAGAGTCCCTTTAAGTCTCCCCTCTCTCTCTTTCACACACTCCTCTCTCACAGAGTCCCTTTAAGTCTCCCCTCTCTCTCTTTCACACTCTCCTCTCTCTCTCTTTCACACTCTCCTCTCTCACAGAGTCCCTTTAAGTCTCCCCTCTCTCTCTTTCACACTCTCCTCTCACACATAGTCCCTTTAATAAGTCTCCCCTCTCTCTCTTTCACACTCTCCTCTCTCACAGAGTCCCTTTAAGTCTCCCCTCTCTCTCTTTCACACTCCCCTCTCTCTCTTTCACACTCTCCTCTCTCTCTCTTTCACACTCTCCCCTCTCTCTCTTTCTCACTCTCCTCTCTCACAGAGTCCCTTTAAGTCTCCCCTCTCTCTCTTTCACACTCCCCTCTCTCACTTTCACACACTCCCCTCTCTCTCTTTCACACTCTCCTCTCTCTCTCTTTCACACTCTCCTCTCTCTCTCTTTCACACTCTCCTCAATCACAGAGTCCCTTTAAGTCTCCCCTCTCTGTCTCTTTCACACTCTCCCCTCTCTCTCATTCACACTCTCCTCTCTCACAGAGTCCCTTTAATATGGCTCCCCTCTCTCTCTTTCACACTCTCCTCTCTCAGAGTCCCTTTAAGTCTCCTTTCTCTCTCTTTCACACTCTCCTCTCTCACAGAGTCCCTTTAAGTCTCCCCTCTCTCTCTTTCACACTCTCCTCTCTCACAGTCCCTTTAAGTCTACCCTCTCTGTCTCTTTCACACTCCCCTCTCTCTCTTTCACACTCTCCTCTCACACAGAGTCCCTTTAATATGGCTCCCCTCTCTCTCTTTCACACTCTCCTCTCTCAGAGTCCCTTTAAGTCTCCCCTCTCTCTCTCTCTTTCTCACTCTCCTCTCTCACAGAGTCCCTTTAAGTCTCCCCTCTCTCTCTTTCACACTCCCCTCTCTCTCTTTCACACTCTCCTCTCTCTCTCTTTCACACTCTCCTCTCTCTCTCTTTCTCACTCTCCTCTCTCACAGAGTCCCTTTAAGTCTCCCCTCTCTCTCTTTCACACTCCCCTCTCTCACTTTCACACTCTCCTCAATCACAGAGTCCCTTTAAGTCTCCCCTCTCTCTCTTTCACACTCCCCTTTCTCACTTTCACACACTCACCTCTCTCTCTTTCACACACTCCTCTCTCTCTCCTTCACACTCTCCTCTCTCTCTTTCACACTCTCCTCTCTCAGAGTCCCTTTAAGTCTCCCCTCTCTCTCTTTCACACTCCCCTCTCTCTCTTTCACACTCTCCTCTCTCTCTCTTTCACACTCTCCTCTCTCTCTTTCTCACTCTCCTCTCTCACAGAGTCCCTTTAAGTCTCCCCTCTCTCTCTTTCACACTCCCCTCTCTCACTTCCACACACTCCCCTCTCTCTCTTTCACACTCTCCTCTCTCTCTCTTTCACACTCTCCTTTCTCTCTCTTTCACACTCTCCTCTCACAGAGTCCCTTTAAGTCTCCCCTCTCTCTCTTTCACACTCTCCTCTCTCTCTCTTTCACACTCTCCTCTCTCACAGAGTCCCTTTAAGTCTCCCCTCTCTCTCTTTCACACACTCCTCTCTCACAGAGTCCCTTTAAGTCTCCCCTCTCTCTCTTTCACACTCTCCTCTCTCTCTCTTTCACACTCTCCTTTCTCACAGAGTCCCTTTAAGTCTCCCCTCTCTCTCTTTCACACTCTCCTCTCACACATAGTCCCTTTAATAAGTCTCCCCTCTCTCTCTTTCACACTCTCCTCTCTCACAGAGTCCCTTTAAGTCTCCCTCTCTCTCTTTCACACTCCCTCTCTCTCTTTCACACTCTCCTCTCTCTCTCTTTCACACTCTCCCTCTCTCTCTTTCTCACTCTCCTCTCTCACAGAGTCCCTTTAAGTCTCCCCTCTCTCTCTTTCACACTCCCCTCTCTCACTTTCACACACTCCCCTCTCTCTCTTTCACACTCTCCTCTCTCTCTCTTTCACACTCTCCTCTCTCTCTCTTTCACACTCTCCTCAATCACAGAGTCCCTTTAAGTATCCCCTCTCTGTCTCTTTCACACTCTCCCCTCTCTCTCATTCACACTCTCCTCTCTCACAGAGTCCCTTTAATATGGCTCCCCTCTCTCTCTTTCACACTCTCCTCTCTCAGAGTCCCTTTAAGTCTCCTTTCTCTCTCTTTCACACTCTCCTCTCTCACAGAGTCCCTTTAAGTCTCCCCTCTCTCTCTTTCACACTCTCCTCTCTCACAGTCCCTTTAAGTCTACCCTCTCTGTCTCTTTCACACTCCCCTCTCTCTCTTTCACACTCTCCTCTCACACAGAGTCCCTTTAATATGGCTCCCCTCTCTCTCTTTCACACTCTCCTCTCTCAGAGTCCCTTTAAGTCTCCCCTCTCTCTCTTTCACACTCCCCTCTCTCTCTTTCACACTCTCCTCTCTCTCTCTTTCACACTCTCCTCTCTCTCTCTTTCTCACTCTCCTCTCTCACAGAGTCCCTTTAAGTCTCCCCTCTCTCTCTTTCACACTCCCCTCTCTCACTTTCACACTCTCCTCAATCACAGAGTCCCTTTAAGTCTCCCCTCTCTCTTTTCACACTCCCCTCTCTCACTTTCACACACTCACCTCTCTCTCTTTCACACACTCCTCTCTCTCTCCTTCACACTCTCCTCTCTCTCTTTCACACTCTCCTCTCTCAGAGTCCCTTTAAGTCTCCCCTCTCTCTCTTTCACACTCCCCTCTCTCTCTTTCACACTCTCCTCTCTCTCTCTTTCACACTCTCCTCTCTCTCTTTCTCACTCTCCTCTCTCACAGAGTCCCTTTAAGTCTCCCCTCTCTCTCTTTCACACTCCCCTCTCTCACTTCCACACACTCCCCTCTCTCTCTTTCACACTCTCCTCTCTCTCTCTTTCACACTCTCCTTTCTCTCTCTTTCACACTCTCCTCTCACAGAGTCCCTTTAAGTCTCCCCTCTCTCTCTTTCACACTCTCCTCTCTCTTTCACACTCTCCTCTCTCACAGAGTCCCTTTAATAAGTCTCCCCTCTCTCTCTTTCACACTCTCCTCTCTCAGAGTCCCGTTTTAAGTCTCCCCTCTCTCTCTTTCTCACTCTCCTCTCCCCCAGAGTCCCTTTAAGTCTCCCCTCTCTCTCTTTCACACTCCTCTCTCTCTCTTTCACACTCTCCTCTCTCTCTCTTTCACACTCTCCTCTCTCTCTCTTTCTCACTCTCCTCTCTCACAGAGTCCCTTTAAGTCTCCCCTCTCTCTCTTTCACACTCCCCTCTCTCACTTTCACACACTCCGCTCTCTCTCTTTCACACACTCCTCTCTCTCTCCTTCACACTCTCCTCTCTCTCTTTCACACTCCTCTCTCTCTCTTTCACACTCCTCTCTCTCTCTTTCACACTCTCCTCTCTCTCTTTCACACTCTCCTCTCTCAGAGTCCCTTTAAGTCTCCCCTCTCTCTCTTTCACACTCCCCTCTCTCTCTTTCACACTCTCCTGTCTCTCTCTTTCACACTCCCCTCTCTCACTTTCACACACTCACCTCTCTCTCTTTCACACACTCCTCTCTCTCTCCTTCACACTCTCCTCTCTCTCTTTCACACTCCCCTCTCTCTCTTTCACACTCTCCTCTCTCTCTTTTTCACACTCTCCTCTCACAGAGTCCCTTTAAGTCTCCCCTCTCTCTCTTTCACACTCTCCTCTCTCTCTCTTTCCCACTCTCCTCTCTCACAGAGTCCCTTTAAGTCTCCCCTCTCTCTCTTTCACACACTCCTCTCTCACAGAGTCCCTTTAAGTCTCCCCTCTCTCTCTTTCACACTCTCCTCTCTCTCTCTTTCACACTCTCCTCTCTCACAGAGTCCCTTTAAGTCTCCCCTCTCTTTCACACTCTCCTCTCTCTCTCTTTCACACACTCCTCTCTCACAGAGTCCCTTTAAGTCTCCCCTCTCTCTCTTTCCAACTCTCCTCTCACACATCGTCCCTTTAATAAGTCTCCCCTCTCTCTCTTTCACACTCTCCTCTCTCACAGAGTCCCTTTAAGTCTCCCCTCTCTCTCTTTCACACTCCCCTCTCTCTCTTTCACACTCTCATCTCTCTCTCTTTCACACTCTCCCCTCTCTCTCTTTCTCACTCTCCTCTCTCACAGAGTCCCTTTAAGTCTCCCCTCTCTCTCTTTCACACTCCCCTCTCTCACTTTCACACACTCCCCTCTCTCTCTTTCACACTCTCCTCTCTCTTTCTTTCACACTCTCCTCTCTCTCTCTTTCACACTCTCCTCAATCACAGAGTCCCTTTAAGTCTCCCCTCTCTGTCTCTTTCACACTCTCCCCTCTCTCTCTTTCACACTCTCCTCTCTCACAGAGTCCCTTTAAGTCTCCCCTCTCTCTCTTTCACACTCTCCTCTCACACATAGTCCCTTTAATAAGTCTCCCCTCTCTCTCTTTCACACTCTCCTCTCTCACAGAGTCCCTTTAAGTCTCCCCTCTCTCTCTTTCACACTCCCCTCTCTCTCTTTCACACTCTCCTCTCTCTCTCTTTCACACTCTCCCCTCTCTCTCTTTCTCACTCTCCTCTCTCACAGAGTCCCTTTAAGTCTCCCCTCTCTCTCTTTCACACTCCCCTCTCTCACTTTCACACACTCCCCTCTCTCTCTTTCACACTCTCCTCTCTCTCTCTTTCACACTCTCCTCTCTCTCTCTTTCACACTCTCCTCAATCACAGAGTCCCTTTAAGTCTCCCCTCTCTGTCTCTTTCACACTCTCCCCTCTCTCTCATTCACACTCTCCTCTCTCACAGAGTCCCTTTAATATGGCTCCCCTCTCTCTCTTTCACACTCTCCTCTCTCAGAGTCCCTTTAAGTCTCCTTTCTCTCTCTTTCACACTCTCCTCTCTCACAGAGTCCCTTTAAGTCTCCCCTCTCTCTCTTTCACACTCTCCTCTCTCACAGTCCCTTTAAGTCTACCCTCTCTGTCTCTTTCACACTCCCCTCTCTCTCTTTCACACTCTCCTCTCACACAGAGTCCCTTTAATATGGCTCCCCTCTCTCTCTTTCACACTCTCCTCTCTCAGAGTCCCTTTAAGTCTCCCCTCTCTCTCTCTTTCTCACTCTCCTCTCTCACAGAGTCCCTTTAAGTCTCCCCTCTCTCTCTTTCACACTCCCCTCTCTCTTTCACACTCTCCTCTCTCTCTCTTTCACACTCTCCTCTCTCTCTCTTTCTCACTCTCCTCTCTCACAGAGTCCCTTTAAGTCTCCCCTCTCTCTCTTTCACACTCCCCTCTCTCACTTTCACACTCTCCTCAATCACAGAGTCCCTTTAAGTCTCCCCTCTCTCTCTTTCACACTCCCCTTTCTCACTTTCACACACTCACCTCTCTCTCTTTCACACACTCCTCTCTCTCTCCTTCACACTCTCCTCTCTCTCTTTCACACTCTCCTCTCTCAGAGTCCCTTTAAGTCTCCCCTCTCTCTCTTTCACACTCCCCTCTCTCTCTTTCACACTCTCCTCTCTCTCTCTTTCACACTCTCCTCTCTCTCTTTCTCACTCTCCTCTCTCACAGAGTCCCTTTAAGTCTCCCCTCTCTCTCTTTCACACTCCCTCTCTCACTTCCACACACTCCCCTCTCTCTCTCTCACACTCTCCTCTCTCTCTCTCTTCTTCACACTCTCCTTTCTCTCTCTTTCACACTCTCCTCTCACAGAGTCCCTTTAAGTCTCCCCTCTCTCTTTCACACACTCTCTCTCACAGAGTCCTCTCCTCTCTCTCCCTCTCTTTTTTCACACTCTCCTCTCTCACAGAGTCCCTTTAAGTCTCCCCTCTCTCTCTTTCACACTCTCCTCTCACAGAGTCCCTTTAAGTCCCTCTTCTCTTTCACACTCTCCCTCTCTCTCTCTTCACACTCTCCTCTCTCTCACAGAGTCCCTTTAGAGTCCCTTTAACACTCCCCTCTCTCTCTTTCACACACTCCCCTCTCTCTCTTTCACACTCTCCTCTCTCTCTCTTTCACACTCTCCCCTCTCTCTCTTTCTCACTCTCCTCTCTCACAGAGTCCCTTTAAGTCTCCCCTCTCTCTCTTTCACACTCCTCCCCTCTCTCACTTTCACTTTCACACTCCCCTCTCTCTCTTTTTCACACTCTCCTCTCTCTCTCCTTTACTCTCCTCTCTCTCTCTTTCACACTCTCCTCTCACAGAGTCCCTTTAAGTCTCCCCTCTCTCTCTCTTTCTCTCTCTCTTTCACACTCCCTCCCCTCTCTCTCTTTCACACTCTCCTCTCTCACAGAGTCCCTTTAAGTCTCTCTCCTCTCTCTCTTTCACACTCTCCTCTCTCAGAGTCCCTTTAAGTCTCCTCTTCTCTCTCTTCTCACACTCCCTCCTCTCTCTTTCACACTCTCCTCTCTCACAGAGTCCCTTTAAGTCTCCCCTCTCTCTCTTTCACACTCTCTCTCTCTCACACTCTCCCTCTTCCCTAGTCTCCCCTCTCTCTCTCCTCTCTCACAGAGTCCCTCTCCTCTTTCTCTCTCTCTTTCACACTCTCCTCCTCTCTCACACTCTCCTCTCTCACAGAGTCCCTTTAAGTCTCCCTCTCTCTCTTTCACTCCCCTCTCTCTCTCTTTCTCACACTTTCTCTCTCCTCTCTCTCTTTCACACTCTCCTCTCAATCAGAGTCCTTTAAGTATCCCCTCTCTCTCTTTCACACTCTCCCCTCTCTCTCATTCACACTCTCCTCTCTCACAGAGTCCCTTTAATATCTCCCCTCTCTCTCTTTTCACACTCTCCTCTCTCAGAGTCCCTTTAAGTCTCCTTTCTCTCTCTTTCCTCTCCTCTCACAGAGTCCCTTTAAGTCTCCCCCTCTCTCTCTTTCACACTCTCCTCTCTCACTCCCTTTAAGTCTACCCTCTCTGTCTCTTTCACACTCTCCTCTCTCTCTTTCACACTCTCCTCTCTCACAGAGTCCCTTTAAGTCTCCCCTCTCTCTCTTTCACACTCCCTCTCTCTCCCTTTAAGTCTCCCCTCTCTCTCTTTCACACTCCCCTCTCTCTCTTTCACAGTCTCCTCTCTCTCTCTTTCACACTCTCCTCTCTCTCTCTTTCACACTCTCCTCTCTCTACAGAGTCCCTTTAAGTCTCCCCTCTCTCTCTTTCACACTCCCCTCTCTCTTTTCACACTCTCCTCTCTCACAGAGTCCCTTTAAGTCTCCCTCTCTCTTTCACACTCTTTCACACTCTCCTCTCACACAGAGTCCCTTTTCAACTCTCCCTCTCTCTCTTTCACACTCTCCTCTCTCACAGAGTCCCTTTAAGTCTCCCTCTCTCTCTTTCACACTCCCTCTCTCTCTTTCACACTCTCCTCTCTCTCTCTTTCACACTCTCCCCTCTCTCTCTTTCTCACTCTCCTCTCTCACAGAGTCCCTTTAAGTCTCCCTCTCTCTCTTTCACACTCCCCTCTCTCTCTTTCTCTCTTTCTCCCTCTCTCTCTCTTTCACACTCTCCTTTCTCTCTCTTTCACTCACTCTCCAGAGTCCCTTTAAGTCTCTCTCTTTTCACACTCTCCTCAATCACAGAGTCCCTTTAAGTCTCCCCTCTCTGTCTCTTTCACTCCCTCTCTCTCTTTCTCTCTCCCCTCTCTCTCTCATTCACACTCTCCTCTCTCACAGAGTCCCTTTAATATCTCCCCTCTCTCTCTTTTCACACTCTCCTCTCTCAGAGTCCCTTTAAGTCTCCTTCTCTCTCTTTCCTCTCTCACAGAGTCCCTTCTCTCTTCTCCCCTCTCTCTCTTTCACACTCTCCTCTCTCACAGTCCCTTTAAGTCTACCCTCTCTGTCTCTTTCACACTCCCTCTCTCTCTTTCACACTCTCCTCTCACAGAGTCCCTTTAATACTCCCTCTCTCTCTTTCACACTCTCCTCTCTCAGACACCCTTCTCACTTTCACACTCTCTCCTCTCTTTCTCTCTCTCTTCACACTCTCTCTCTCTCTCTTTCACACTCCCCTCTCTCTCTTTCACACTCTCCTCTCTCTCTTTCACACTCTCCTCTCACAGAGTCCCTTTAAGTCTCCCTCTCTCTCTTTCACACTCTCCTCTCTTTCCCACTCTCTCTCTCACACAGAGTCCCTCTCCTCTCTCTCTCTTTCACACTCCTCTCTCACAGAGTCCCTTTAAGTCTCCCTCTCTCTCTTTCACACTCCCCTCTCTCTCTTTCACACTCTCCTCTCTCACAGAGTCCCTTTAAGTCTCCCCTCTCTTTCACACTCTCCTCTCTCTCTCTTTCACACACTCCTCTCTCACAGAGTCCCTTTAAGTCTCCCCTCTCTCTCTTTCCAACTCTCCTCTCACACATCGTCCCTTTAATAAGTCTCCCCTCTCTCTCTTTCACACTCTCCTCTCTCACAGAGTCCCTTTAAGTCTCCCCTCTCTCTCTTTCACACTCCCCTCTCTCTCTTTCACACTCTCATCTCTCTCTCTTTCACACTCTCCCCTCTCTCTCTCTTTCACACTCTCCTCTCTCACAGAGTCCCTTTAAGTCTCCCCTCTCTCTCTTTCACACTCCCTCTCTCTCACTTTCACACTCTCCCTCTCTCTCTCTTTCACACTCTCCTCTCTCTCTCTTTCACACTCTCCTCTCTCTCTCTTTCACACTCTCCTCAATCACAGAGTCCCTTTAAGTCTCCCCTCTCTGTCTCTTTCACACTCTCCCTCTCTCTCCCCTCTCATTCACACTCTCCTCTCTCACAGAGTCCCTTTAAGTCTCCCTCTCTCTCTCTCTTTCACACTCTCCTCTCTCACAGAGTCCCTTTAAGTCTCCCCTCTCTCTCTTTCACACTCCCCTCTCTCTCTTTCACACTCTCCTCTCTCTTTTTCACAATCTCCCTCTCTCTCTCTTTCACACTCTCCTCTCTCACAGAGTCCCTTTAAGTCTCCCCTCTCTCTTTCACACTCCCCTCTCTCACTTTCATACTCTCCTCAATCACAGAGTCCCTTTAAGTCTCCCTCTCTCTCTCTTCACACTCTCCTCTCACAGAGTCCCTTTAAGTCTCCCTCTCTCTCTTTCACACTCCCCTCTCTCACTTTCTCACAGAGTCCCTTTACTCACCTCTCTCTCTTTCACACTCTCCTCTCTCTCTCCTTCTCTCTCTCTCTCTTTCACACTCTCCTCTCTCAGAGTCCCTTTAAGTCTCCCCTCTCTCTCTTTCACACTCCCCTCTCTCTCTTTCACACTCTCCTGTCTCTCTCTTTCACACTCCCCTCTCTCTCTTTCACACTCTCCTCTCTCTCTTTCTCACTCTCCTCTCTCACAGAGTCCCTTTAAGTCTCCCCTCTCTCTCCACACTCTCCTCTCTCTCTTTTCACACTCTCCCTCTGACAGAGTCCCTTTAAGTCTCCCTCTCTCTCTTTCTCACTCCTCTCTCACAGAGTCCCTTTAAGTCTCCCTCTCTCTTTCAAAGTCTCCTCTCTCTCTTTTCACACTCTACTCTCTCACAGAGTCCCTTTAAGTCTCTCTCTCTCTCTCTTTCACTCTCCTCTCTCTCTCTTTCACTCTCCCTCTCTCTCTTTCTCACTCTCCTCTCTCACAGAGTCCCTTTAAGTCTCCCCTCTCTCTCTTTCACACTCCCCTCCCTCTCTTTCACACTCCCCTCTCTCACTTTCACACACTCCCCTCTCTCTCTTTCACACTCTCCTCTCTCTCTCTTTCACACTCTCCTTTCTCTCTCTTTCACACTCTCCTCTCACAGAGTCCCTTTAAGTCTCCCCTCTCTCTCTTTCACACTCTCCTCTCTCTCTCTTTCACACTCTCCCCTCTCACAGAGTCCCTTTAAGTCTCCCCTCTCTCTCTTTCACACACTCCTCTCTCACAGAGTCCCTTTAAGTCTCCCCTCTCTCTTTCAAAGTCTCCTCTCTCTCTCTTTCACACTCTCCTCTCTCACAGAGTCCCTTTAAGTCTCTCCTCTCTCTCTTTCACACTCTCCTCTCTCTCTCTTTCACTCTCCCCTCTCTCTCTTTCTCACTCTCCTCTCTCACAGAGTCCCTTTAAGTCTCCCCTCTCTCTCTTTCACACTCCCCTCTCTCACTTTCACACACTCCCCTCTCTCTCTTTCACACTCTCCTCTCTCTCTCTATTTCACACTCTCCTCTCTCTCTCTTTCACACTCTCCTCAATCACAGAGTCCCTTTAAGTCTCCCCTCTCTGTCTCTTTCACACTCTCCCCTCTCTCTCATTCACACTCTCCTCTCTCACAGAGTCCCTTTAAGTCTCCTTTCTCTCTCTTTCACACTCTCCTCTCTCACAGAGTCCCTTTAAGTCTCCCCTCTCTCTCTTTCACACTCTCCTCTCTCACAGTCCCTTTAAGTCTACCCTCTCTGTCTCTTTCACACTCCCCTCTCTCTCTTTCACACTCTCCTCTCACACAGAGTCCCTTTAATATGGCTCCCCTCTCTCTCTTTCACACTCTCCTCTCTCAGAGTCCCTTTAAGTCTCCCCTCTCTCTCTCTTTCACACTCTCCTCTCTCTCTCTTTCTCACTCTCCTCTCTCACAGAGTCCCTTTAAGTCTCCCCTCTCTCTCTTTCACACTCCCCTCTCTCACTTTCACACTCTCCTCAATGACAGAGTCCCTTTAAGTCTCCCCTCTCTCTCTCTTTCACACTCTCCTCTCACAGAGTCCCTTTAAGTCTCCCCTCTCTCTTTCACACTCTCCCCTCTCTCTCTTTCACACTCTCCTCTCTCACAGAGTCCCTTTAAGTCTCCTTTCTCTCTCTTTCACACTCTCCTCTCTCACAGAGTCCCTTTAAGTCTCCCCTCTCTCTCTTTCACACTCTCCTCTCTCACAGTCCCTTTAAGTCTACCCTCTCTCTCTTTCACACTCCCCTCTCTCACTTTCACACACTCCCCTCTCTCTCTTTCACACTCTCCTCTCACACAGAGTCCCTTTAATAAGTCTCCCCTCTCTCTCTTTCACACTCCCCTCTCTCTCTTTCACACTCTCCTCTCTCTCTCTTTCACACTCTCCTCTCTCTCTCTTTCTCACTCTCCTCTCTCACAGAGTCCCTTTAAGTCTCCCCTCTCTCTCTTTCACACTCCCCTCTCTCACTTCCACACACTCCCCTCTCTCTCTCTTTCACACTCTCTTCTCTCTCTCTTTCACACTCTCCTCTCTCTTTCACACTCTCCTCTTTCTCTCTTTCACACTCCTCTCTCTCTCTTTCACACTCTCCTCTCTCTCTTTCACACTCTCCTCTCTCAGAGTCCCTTTAAGTCTCCCCTCTCTCTCTTTCACACTCCCCTCTCTCTCTTTCACACTCTCCTCTCTCAGAGTCCCTTTAAGTCTCCCCTCTCTCTCTTTCACACTCCCCTCTCTCTCTTTCACACTCTCCTCTCTCTCTCTTTCACACTCCCATCTCTCTCTTTCTCACTCCCATCTCAGAGTCCCTTTAAGTTTCCCCTCTCTCTCTTTCTCACTCAGTCCCAGCTCTCTCTTTCAAAACCATATCCCTTTCAAACCCATCTCTCATATCCCGCCCTGAGCCCATTTGTCTTAAATCCCTCTCTCAGCCCGCCTTTTGCTCAAATCTATCTTTCTCAGTCCCCCCTCGCTGTCCCTCACATCGTTCTGCATTCATCGAAGGGGACTATGACCATATATCACAAAGCTGCTGAGACACACGCTCCTCAGAGAGACACTATGTGTGTCCTGGAAGAGACATAGCTGTTCACAGAGGCGTTAGATCATTCCTTTAGAACCTCCCAGACTTCCCAGGGCTGCAATGGAGGATGTTAAACGGACATCGATATTTCTGGATATAGGTGATCATTTGAGATCCTTCTCCCTGCTAGAGCCGAGCTGCGTGTGTTGGTGCATGTGTGTGTTTGATTGTGTGTTTGTGTGTGTGTGTGTGTGCATGATTGTGTGTTCGTGTGTGTGTGCATGCATGCTTGTGTGTTCGTGTGTGTGTGCGTGCATGCTTGTGTGTTCGTGTGTGTGCGTGCATGCTTGTGGGTTCGTGTGTGTGTGCGTGCATGCTTGTGTGTTCGTGTGTGTGTGTGTGCATGCATGTGTGGTTCCAGATGATAATTTATTGCCCTCCTCCCCCGTAAGAGTTGATCTGCAGGAGATTGGTCCACAAACAACCATCTAAAACACAAATCTCTGCTTTGCTTTACCTGAATTACTATTCTGGATGGTACTATAATTTAGTACCATTTCATCCTCAGCTGTCTGTTCCCCATTGTGACGAATGACATTGCTTGACCTTGCTAATATCACCTCTTATCTTATTATAGCCACGTTAATTAAGAACACAAAAACCATTGACTTTTATTCCATACTTTAGACATACACGGTAAAGACATGTACTTCCCAGTTTATGACAGGGTAAGTACATCTCCTTCCTAGTTTATGAAAGGATAAATACATCTCATTTCTAGTTTATGACAGGGTAAGTACATCTCCTTCATAGTTTATGAAAGGATAAATACATCTCATTTCTAGTTTATGACAGGGTAAGTACATCTCCTTCATAGTTTATGACAGGATAAGTACATCTCCTTCATAGTTTATGAAAGGATAAATACATCTAATTTCTAGTTTATGACAGGGTAAATACATCTCCTTCATAGTTTATGACAGGATAAGTACATATCCTTCCCAGTTTATAACAGGGTAAGTACATACTCTTCCCAGTTTATGACAGGATAAGTACATATCCTTCCCAGTTTATGACAGGGTAAAGACATGTACTTCCTAGTTTATGACAGGATAAAGACATGTACTTCCTAGTTTATGACAGGGTAAAGACATGTACTTCCTAGTTTATGACAGGATAAAGACATGTACTTCCTAGTTTATGACAGGATAAAGACATGTACGTCCTAGTTTATGACAGGATAAAGACATGTACTTCCTAGTTTATGACAGGGTAAAGACATGTACTTCCTAGTTTATGAAAGGATAAGTACATCGCCTTCCCAGTTTATGACAGGGTAAAGACATGTACTTCCTAGTTTATGACAGGGTAAAGACATGTACTTCCTAGTTTATGACAGGGTAAAGACATGTACTTCCTAGTTTATGACAGGATAAGTACATCTCCTTCCAAGTTTATGACAGGATAAAGACATGTACTTCCTAGTTTATGACAGGGTAAAGACATGTACTTCCTAGTTTATCACAGGATAAAGACATGTACTTCCTAGTTTATGACAGGGTAAAGACATGTACTTCCTAGTTTATGACAGGATAAAGGCATGTACTTCCTAGTTTATGACAGGATAAAGACATGTACTTCCTAGTTTATGACAGGATAAAGACATGTACTTCCTAGTTTATGACAGGGTAAAGACATGTACTTCCTAGTTTATGACAGGGTAAATACATGTACTTCCTAGTTTATGACAGGGTAAAGACATGTACTTCCTAGTTGATGACAGGGTAAAGACATGTACTTCCTAGTTTATGACAGGATAAAGACATGTACTTCCTAGTTTATGACAGGATAAAGACATGTACTTCCTAGTTTATGACAGGATAAAGACATGTACTTCCTAGTTTATGACAGGATAAAGACATGTACTTCCTAGTTTATGACAGGATAAAGACATGTACTTCCTAGTTTATGAAAGGATAAGTACATCGCCTTCCCAGTTTATGACAGGGTAAAGACATGTACTTCCTAGTTTATGACAGGGTAAAGACATGTACTTCCTAGTTTATGACAGGGTAAAGACATGTACTTCCTAGTTTATGACAGGATAAGTACATCTCCTTCCAAGTTTATGACAGGATAAAGACATGTACTTCCTAGTTTATGACAGGGTAAAGACATGTACTTCCTAGTTTATGACAGGATAAAGACATGTACTTCCTAGTTTATGACAGGATAAAGACATGTGCTTCCTAGTTTATGACAGGATAAAGACATGTACTTCCTAGTTTATGACAGGATAAAGACATGTACTTCCTAGTTTATGACAGGGTAAAAACATGTACTTCCTAGTTTATGACAGGATAAAGAAACGCACTTCCCAGTTTATGACAGGATAAAGACATGTACTTCCTAGTTTATGACAGGGTAAAGACATGTACTTCCTAGTTTATGACAGGATAAAGACATGTACCTCCTAGTTTATGAAAGGGTAAAGACATGTACTTCCTAGTTGATGACAGGATAAAGACATGTACTTCCTAGTTTATGACAGGATAAAGACATGTACTTCCTAGTTTATGACAGGGTAAAAACATGTACTTCCTAGTTTATGACAGGGTAAAGACATGTACTTCCTAGTTTATGACAGGGTAAAGACATGTACTTCCTAGTTTATGACAGGGTAAAGACATGTACTTCCTAGTTTATGACAGGGTAAATACATGTACTTCCTAGTTTATGACAAGGCAATGACATGCACTTCCTAGTTTATGACAGGGTAAAAACATGTACTTCCTAGTTTATGACAGGGTAAAGACATGTGCTTCCTAGTTTATGACAGGATAAAGACATGTACTTCCTAGTTTATGACAGGATAAAGACATGTACTTCCTAGTTTATGACAGGGTAAAGACATGTACTTCCTAGTTTATCACAGGATAATGACATGTACTTCCTAGTTTATGACAGGATAAAGACATGTGCTTCCTAGTTTATGACAGGATAAAGACATGTACTTCCTAGTTTATGACAGGATAAAGACATGTGCTTCCTAGTTTATGACAGGATAAAGACATGTACTTCCTAGTTTATGACAGGATAAAGGCATGTACTTCCTAGTTTATGACAGGGTAAAGACATGTACTTCCTAGTTTATGACAGGATAAGTACATCTCCTTCCAAGTTTATGACAGGATAAAGACATGTACTTCCTAGTTTATGACAGGGTAAAGACATGTACTTCCTAGTTTATCACAGGATAAAGACATGTACTTCCTAGTTTATGACAGGATAAAGACATGTACTTCCTAGTTTATGACAGGATAAAGACATGTACTTCCTAGTTTATGACAGGATAAAGACATGTACTTCCTAGTTTATGACAGGATAAAGACATGTACTTCCTAGTTTATGACAGGATAAAGACATGTACTTCCTAGTTTATGACAAGGTAAAGACATGTACTTCCTAGTTTATGACAAGGTAAAGACATATACTTCCTAGTTTATGACAAGGTAAAGACATATACTTCCTAGTTTATGACAGGATAAAGACATGTACTTCCTAGTTTATGACAATGTAAAGACATATACTTCCTAGTTTATGACAAGGTAAAGACATATACTTCCTAGTTTATGACAGGATAAAGACATGTACTTCCTAGCTTTTGACAGGATAAAGACATGTACTTCCTAGCTTTTGACAAGATAAAGACATCGATATTCCACTGCAATCTATTGGAAGCTGCTCTTCTAGCTATAAAATCTAAATACACATTTGGCACCTAAAAAACGCTTAAGAAATGTGACTTTTGGGGGGCCAACTGTAACGTCAGCCTGAACGTGGATACGAAAGTGGTGCATTATCCTATTTCCCTGCTATATTCCTACTGTATGTTCCCCTCTCTGATGTTAAGTCACCATACATACCTGTGGTCCCTGGGGAATTCTACCAGCCCAGAGTGGATCGAGAAACCAGGTTTCTGTGGGTGTAGCTTCTAAACGTGGATCTGTGTGCTTAGTAGTGGCTTCTCCTGGCCTGTTTTTGGCCTCACTAAACCATTTCTCTTTCTCTGTGTGTGTGTGTGTTGTGTGTGTGTGTGTGTGTGCGTGTGTGCCCCCATGCATGCATGCATGCTTGTGTGTGTGTTTTCCTGTATGTGTTGTTGAACTGTTGCTCCTCAGCCCACGTTACACCACCACACATACCACTAACAACATACTGGATATAATGGTAATGGTTGCCTCCCAAAAGTGGGAAAATGTGTGTGTGCGAGTGTGTGTGTATGTGTGTGTGTGTGTGTGTGTCTGTGTGTGTGTGTGTGTGTGTGTGTGTGTGTGTGTGTGTGTGTGTGTGTGTGTGTGTGTGTGTGTGTGTGTGTGTGTGTGTGTGTGTGTGTGTGTGTGTGTGTGTGTGTGTGTGTGTGTGTGTGTGTGTGTGTGTGTGTGTGTGTGTGTGTGTGTGTGTGTGTGTGTGTGTGTGTGTGTGTGTGTGTGTGTGTGTGTGTGTGTGTGTGTGTGTGTGCGTGCGTGCGTGCGTGCGTGCGTGCGTGCGTGCGTGTGTGTGTGTGCGTGTGTGTGTGTCTGTGTGTGTGTGTGTGTGTGTGTGTGTGTGTGTGTGTGTGTGTGTGTGTGTGTGTGTGTGTGTGTGTGTGTGTGTGTGTGTGTGTGTGTGTGTGTGTGTGTGTGTGTGTGTGTCATCTCCATCTTCTTGCTGTATTTTTTTACTCTGGAACTCCTGTTTTGTTTCTGCCCTTCCAGAGATATCAGGATCATTCCAGACATGACATCACACCCTCTAGACACCCCATACAGGGATTGGCCTGGCTCTGATAGACACTTCCAGGCACACAGAAACATAGACAGAGACAGACCCATCTGTCCATACACTGTCTGACCCACTCCCTGACCACTGCTCTTGTGTATTACTGTGTCATTACTGGGTTGAATGTTGTCTGTCTGTCTTGTTACAGCCAGGTCGCTCAAGACGTACCCAGGACGTCAGGAGATGACTTCAAAACTAGGCACTAGGGGCAACGGTGAGTGTTAGTACCATCTAGTGGGCTTGTGGTTTGCTAGGGCGTTGTGGACGAGGAAGCTGCGTTTAGTGCACTGGGTTTATTGGTAGTGTTTTAACCCTATCCCAAATTGAACCCTTACCTTAACCATTCACAATGCCTAGACTTAACCTTTGAAATTTGATGCTTATGGACAAACTGATGATTTTAACAGGCATAACAAGTTATTAACAGATTAACAGGGAAGGTGTGTGTCGGGCCAGACTCCCATAGCCCTCTCCCTTTGTGTTTAGTCTATATGTTTAAGACAATGGTCAGCCTGTCAGGCAAGGTCAGAGGATTCTAGCGAATATCAAGGTCCTTCAACCATCTGCCTGACCTCCCTCCCTACCTCCCTCCCTCCCTCCCTCCCTTCCTTCCTTCCTTCCTTTCCTCCCTCCCTTCCTTCCTTCCTTTCCTCCCTCCCTCTTTATCTGACCATGAGGAAATCTATAGTCCTGTTCTGCAGGAACACAGAACGTCAATGTCTGTGTTGATTCAATTAGCTAAAAGGAGGAGGGTTGAGATAAAGCTGCTGTTATTTATCATGGCTAAGGTAGCTGGCGCTCTGTATCGAACCACCTTAATTACAACACTGGTCTCTGGGAAACAGCTCTTCCACAAATAGGCCCCAGTAGTCAGGATAGAGGTGTGTGTTTGTGCATGTGTGTCTGCCCGGTCAGCCCATAGTGATGTGTGATTATTGTGATTATTCACTAGAAGACAGAGCGGTGCAGCCTGGAAAGGATCTGATATATAATCCATCCTACCCAGTATTTTGATCATGTACTGTATGTGAATGTGTGAACGTTCCCTCACACTGCTTCAGTAATAGATGGATGTGTGTGTCACTAACATGCAAGTGACAGAATACTTTCACATCAACGAGAGGGGAGCTGTGTCTTCATGTTTGTGTGTGGGTGCGTGTGTGCAGGTGTGTGCGTGTGTGTGTGTGTGTGTGTGCGCGTGTGTGTGTGTGCGTGCGTGCCAATACTGCCATCCTTTCACATGAGAGATGGAGTCAGCCTTTCACTTCCCACCCAACACTCAGAATGCAGCACACTCTCTCACACACTTTTCCCTATGACCTTGTGTGTGTGCGTGCGTGCGTGCGTGTGCGTGCATGCGTGCGTGTGTGTGTGTGTGTGTGTGTGTGTGTGTGTGTGTGTGTGTGTGTGTGTGTGTGTCCTTTCACATGAGAGATGGAGTGTGCCTTTCACTTCCCACCCAACACTCAGTGTGTGTGTTTTCCCTATGACCTTGTGTGTGTGTGTGTGTGTGTGTGTGTGAGCCACAGATAGTAGCTACAGATGGGAGAGGTTGGCTGGGTGCTGTAGCAGGTGTCGGAGTTTGGCGAGGCCAGGCTGCTTCCTGGATGTGTCCCAAATAGCACCCTATTAACATTATAGTGCACTAGTTTTGACCAGGGCGCATAGGGCTTTTGTCAAAAGAAGTGCATTATATAGGGAATATGGTGCCATTTGAGAAAGACCAAGTCTTCAGCTCCACTCAGCTCCAACTCAACACACAATGACAGCCTGTGCTGTCTGCAGATGCAACGCTACAGAACAGAGATACTTTGTGTCACTAATAATCACTGGCTTTGAGTTAAATGACACAAATCAAGTTTATTTGATTATTTGATTGTAATGATTAGAATTTTTTCTCCACATTGTTCCTTTCTGTTCTTTTTTTAGCCTATTTTATTAATTAAAATGAAAAATAATCATCCAGGACAGCGCATCATAAAAAGCATGAAAGCTTGCTGTGTGAATAATCAGCCTGGTCTCATAGACTAGACTTAACATAGTAAACGAAAATCTGTGACTCTCTAATTAGCATGATATGTTGCGTTTTAGTATGGTTACATAAAACAGAAGGTTAATTAAGGCAGATATAATGATATAATGCAAACATCTAGCAACCCAAAGGTTGCGTGTTCGAATCTCATCAAGGACAAATGTGATATTTTAGCTAATTAGCATCTTTGCAACTACTTAAAACTGTTGTGCTACTTTGCATGTTAGCTACTTTGCACTTAGCATGTTAGCTATCCATTCTCCTAATCCTAACCTTAACCCTAACCTTAGTCTTAACCCCTAATCCAAACCCTAACACCTAGCCTAGCAAATGTTAGCCACCTAGTGAACGTAAACCTCTCCAAATTGGAATTCATAACATATGATACATATTACAAATTACATTTTGGTTTACTATGTTACGTCTACCTCTGAGTCCAGGTTGGAATAATAGTTTATTCTAATATAGCGCTGTCTCATTCTCCTGGATGGCCTTTGTAGCTAGTTAATGTCACCACTAAAGGCTAGAGCGTCTAGTACTGCTGGATTTTCCCCGGGCAGGTGGGATAAGAGGTGTGTGTGTGTGTGTGTGTGTGTGTGTGTGTGTGTGTGTGTGTGTGTGTGTGTGTGTGTGTGTGCGTGCGTGCGTGCGTGCGTGCGTGCGTGCGTGCGTGCGTGCGTGCGTGCGTGCGTGCGTGCGCGTGCGTGCATGTGTGCGTGTGTGTGTGTGTGTGTTACCGTAGACTGAGAAGGGCAGTTTTAGACAGCCTGTCATGTAAGAGAGGCTCAATGGCAGAAACACCAGCTTCATATAAACCTCCCTTCTCTGTCTCTCTCTCTCTCTCTCTCTCTCTCTCTCTCTCTCTCTCTCTCTCTCTCTCTCTCTCTCTCTCTCTCTCTCTCTCTGTCTCTCTCTCTGCATCATTCTCCCCCACACTCTCTCTCCACTCTGCTTCTGCCAGCCCCTCCCCCTCTCTCTTTCCCTCCTCTCCCCCCTCTCCCTCTCCCTCCTCTCCCCCCCTCCCTCACAGGCCTGTGGCTTGTCTCTGCTGTAATATTTAACAGGACAGTTTAAAGTGACATGTTGCTTCTGTTTCAACCAGTCAAGATGGCTTCAGGAGGACCAGACATTCAAAACACACAACAAATGGACACAACAACCCACAGAGCCCGCTCTCCTCTCCTCTCCTCTCCTCTCCTCTCCTCTCCTCTCCTCTCCTCTCCTCTCCTCTCCTCTCCTCTCCTCTCCCCTCCCCTCCCCTCCTTTCCTTTCCTTTCCTCTCCTCTCCTCTCCTTTCCTCTCCTCTCCGTTCCTCTTCTCTCCTCATATCTATGCTGTCACAATGATGGAAGAACATGTCTCTGGTGAATAAAAACACAATATATTCAAACTCCTGGAACAGAGAGATCAACGGCTATGGCTCAGGTCTTTATTCAGTGGTACTAGAGGCCATGAACAGAAAAGCCAAGGCACTCTTTACATACAGTATGTGATGTACATGAAAAAGCCTTGATTCATTTTCAGCAGCAATGTTTAGAAGTTACTCCGTGAACCCAATCCTACCATATTTTGATTGAACCGGTTCCATAAATGTATGACTATTGTATATCTCATGTTGATATGTTGTTGACATCCATAGCCAGAGTGTGTAATGACCCAGAGAGTCATGCGCTGGAGCTTTGCAGCATGCAGAGGGGAACGTGCATATGCATCCAGACATGGATCAGATGGATTTAATGGGTTTATGTGAATAATTAATCTATCTGGGATGTCTGGTCTCTTGAATACTAAATATTAACGGCCAGCTAAACTGGTATTAAGCTGCCGAGCTTCTGAAGAAGAGCCATTGCATATATTATTAGTGAATATTCTAAATGCTCACCACAGAACCAGTGATGTGGGCTCCATCCCTACTGACACACAGATAGTTCATGTTGGACATATATAGTACAGGTGGACTTAATGTCCATATTCAACATGTTTAAATGGTTTCTAGTTGTTGGTGTGTGGGGCGTGGTGGGGCGTGGAGGGGCGGGATGGCGCGTGGTGGGGCGGGATGGGGCCGGGTGAGGCGTGGTGGGGCCGAGTGGGGCGTGGTGGGGCGTGGTGGGGCCGGGTGAGGCGGGGTGGGGCGTGGTGGGGCCGGGTGAGGCGTGGTGGGGTGGGGCGTGGTGGGGCCGGCTGAGGCGTGGTGGAGCGGGGTGGGGCGTGGTGGGGCGGGGTGGGGCATGGATTTGAAGTGTGTGTGTTGATTGTAAATGGATATTTCTCCTAGTGAAGCAGACATGCTCTATCACTGCTGGTGTGCTGTATCCTGAGGGGGTGTTGTGGTCGTAACCACGGTCACACACAAACTCATCCATCACCACACACACACACACACACACACACACACACACACACACACACACACACACACACACACACACACACACACACACACACACACACACACACACACACACACACACACACACACACACACACACACACACACACACACACACATGCAGAAACACACACACGCAGACACACACATACACACAAGCATGTGCACACACTCATCCATCAGCTATCAGGTCCTAAAACTAACAGACAAAATAATTGCCATGTGCCTTCAGAATATGGGACAGGGATAGTATAAGGTAGACAATAATATACATAGTCCATCAGGCTTAATAATATACATAGCCCATCAGGCTTAATAATATACATAGCCCATCAGGCTTAATAATATACATAGCCCATCAGGCTTAATAATATACATAGCCCATCAGGCTTAATAATATACATAGCCCATCAGGCTTAATAATATACATAGGGCTTAATAATATACATAGCCCATCAGGCTTACTATACATAGCCCATCAGGCTTAATAATATACATAGCCCATCAGGCTTAATAATATACATAGCCCATCAGGCTAGCCCATCAGGCTTAATAATATACATAGCCCATCAGGCTTATAATATACATAGCCCATCAGGCTTAATAATATACATAGCCCATCAGGCTTAATAATATACATAGCCCATCAGGCTTAATAATATACATAGCCCATCAGGCTTAATAATATACATAGCCCATCAGGCTTAATAATATACATAGCCCATCAGGCTTAATAATATACATAGCCCATCAGGCTTAATAATATACATAGCCCATCAGGTTTAATAATATACATAGCCCATCAGGCTTAATAATATACATAGCCCATCAGGCTTAATAATATACATAGCCATCATCAGGGCTTAATAATATACATAGCCCATCAGGCTTAATAATATACATAGCCCATCAGGCTTAATAATATACATAGCCCATCAGGCTTAATAATATACATAGCCCATCAGGCTTGGTAATACATTTTCCCTGCCCAGTCAGTGTTGTTATGAGATCTATTAACAGCCAGACCATAGAATACTACTTTTCACACTCGAGATCGTCCTGAGAGCATAACTTACGCCTCTCTTTTTCCTATGGTCTTGCAGGGTGGGTGTGGTTGTAGATGTGTGTGTGCACTCGTTCAGGTTTGTGTGTGTGCAGGTGTGCATGTGTGTGTGTCTGGAATGGAAAAAGCTCCCTTTAGACATGTAATGTGTCTACCGCGTTCTCACCATCAGAAAAACTGGAAAAATACAAGTTGTCACAATAAATAACAGCCTCTCTCTCTCTCTTTCTCGATATCTAGCCCTCCTTCTTTCCTTCTCTCTCTTTTGCTCTCTCTCTCTCTCTTTTGCTCTCTTTTGCTCTCTCTCTCTCTCTCTCTCTCTCTCTCTCTCTCTCTCTCTCTCTCTCTCTCTCTCTCTCTCTCTCTCTCTCACTCATATCTCCCTCCATGTGCTCTATTCAATCCTCTCCGACCATCTTTCAGCAGGATAGAACAGTGGCCTCTGGTAAGACAAGGGGTGATGGTCTATGTATATTTGTAAACAACAGCTGGTGCACAAAATCTAAGGAAGTCTCAAATTTTGTCCACCTGAGGTAGAGAATCTCACGATAAACTGTAGACCACACTATTTACCAAGAGGGATTTCATCTATATTCTTTGTAGCTGTCTATTTACGGCCACAAACCGATGCTGGCACTAAGACCTCACTCAATGAGCTGTATAAGGTCATAAGCAAACAGGAAGACGCTCATCCAGAGGTGGCACTCCTAGTGGCAGGGGACTTTAATGCAGGGAAACTTAAATCTGTTTTACCTCATTTCTACCTTTACTCCACACACAGAGATCCATACAAAGCTCTCCCTCGCCCTCCATTTGGCAAATCTGACCATAATTCTATCCTCCTGATTCCTGCTTACAAGCAAAAACTAAAGCAGAAATAAAAAAGTAGGCAGATGAAACCGATGCTACGTTACAGGACTGTTTTGCTAGCACAGACTGGAATATGTTCCGTGATTCTTCCGATGGCATTGAGGAGTACACCACATCAGTCACTGGCTTCATCAATAAGTGCATCGATGACGTCATCCCCACAGTTTTGTTTTGCATACCGCCCCAACAGATCCACAGATGATGCAATCTCAATTGCACTCCACACTCCCTTTTCCCACCTGGACAAAAGGAACACCTATGTGAGAATGCTATTCATTGACTACAGCTCAGCGTTCAACAACATAGTGCCCTCAAAGCTCATCACTAAGCTAAGGATCCTGGGACTAAACACCTCCCTCTGCAACTGGATCCTGGACTTCCTGACGGGCCACCCACAAGTGGTAAGGGAAGGTAACAACACATCCGCCACTCTGATCCTCAACACGGGGGCCCCTCTAGGGTGCATGCTCAGTCCCATCCTGTACTCCCTGTTCACTCATGACTACACGGCCAGGCATAACACCAACACCATCAATAAGTTTGCCGATAACACAACAGTGGCCTGATCACCGACAACGATGAGACAGCCTATAGGGAGGAGGTCAGAGACCTGGCCATGTGGTGCCAGGAAAACAACCTCTACCTCAACGTGATCTAGACAGAGGAGATGATTTTGGAATACAGGAAAAGGAGGACCGAGCGCTCCCCCATTCTCATCGATGGGGCTGTTGTGGAGCGGGTCGAGAGTTTCAAGTTCCTTGGTGTCCACATCACCAACAAACTATCATGGTCCAAACACAACAAGACAGTCGTGAAGAGGGCACGACAAAACCTATTCCCCTCAGGAGACTGAAAAGATTTGGCATGGGTCCTCAGATCCTCAAAAAGTTCTACAGCTGCACCATCGAGAGCATCCTGACAGGTTGCATCACTGCCTGGTATGAGAACAGATCATCCTCCGACCGCAAGGCACTACAGACGGTAGTGCGTACAGCCCAGTACATTGCTGGGACCACGCTTTCTGCCATCCTGGACCTATATGCTAGGCGGCGTCAATGGAAGCCCCATTTTTTTTAAAGACTCCAGCCACCCAAGTCATACACTGTTCTCTCTGCTACCGCACGGCAAGCGATACAGGAGCAAGTTGAGGTCCAAAAGGCTTCTTAACAGCTTCTACCCCAAGCCATAAGACTACTGAACAATTTATCAAATGGCCACTCAGCTATTTGCATTGACACCCCCCTTTGTTTTTACACTGCTGCTACTCGCTGTTTATTATCTATGCATAGTCACTTTACCACTACCTACATGTACCAATGACATTGACTAACCTGCACCCCCTCACATTGACTCTGTACCAGTACCCTCTATATATAGCCTCATTATTTTTATTTTATTATGGTCCTTTTTATTTATAAAAAATACATTAAAAAATAACTTTAGTTTATTTAGTAAATATTTTCTTAGCTCTATTTTCTTAAAACTGCATTGTTGGTTGAGGGCTTGTAAGTAAGCATTTCACTGTTGTATTCTGCGCATGTGACAAATCAAATTTGATTCAATTTAAAATGCACTGTCAATTGTGGGACCTTTTATAGACAGATCATTTCCAAATCATGTCCAGACAATTGAATTTACCACAGGTGGATTCCAATCAAGTTGTAGGAACATCTCAAGGATGATCAATGGAAACAGTCTATGGAGTCTCATAGCAAAGGGTCTGAATACTAAATAAGGTATTTCTGTTTTTTATTTCTAATATATTTGAAAGAATTTCTTAGAGCCTTTTTTCGCTTTGTCATTATGAGGTATTGTGTGTAGATTGATGAGAGGATTTTTAAAAAAGTGTTTAGAATAAGGCTGTAACATAGCAACATGTGGAAAAAGTCAAGGGTTCTGAAAACCTTCTGAATGCACAGTATGTGACGATGTCTCACCCATCCTTCTCCTACTCCCCTGTCCCTCCCCCATTCCCTCCCTCCTCACGTGGGTTTTTATTTTCTAACAGGTGACCTTTGGTGACATCTGTATGGATAACCCCTGCCCTTGGGCTCCGGAGACCCTTCTCTGCTGCAGGTCTGCTCCAACACACTGTAAACAACACACAGGCTATCTTTATATATTTGCCACATGTAGACAGGTCCCTGGCCGCTGTGCACAGACTGGGGAAGACTACCAAGAGAGCTATACGAAACATCAGCCTCACTCTCCTCTCCTCTCCTCTCCTCTCCTCTCCTCTCCTCTCCTCTCCTCTCCTCTCCTCTCCTCTCCTCTCCTCTCCTCTCCTCTCCTCTCTCCTCTCCTCTCCTCTCCCCTCCCTCTCCTCCCTCCCCCTCCCTCCTCTCCTCTCCTCTCCTCTCCTCTTTTCAGCCTGTCAGGCAAGATGGCCCTCTGCCAGAGATATGGTTGCCTGTGGACTAGGAATTGTAAGGTTCATAGCGTTGGGGGTGAGAGGAGGTTACTCTTTGATAGATTCATAACATATGGGACCCATCATGTCTGCCAGGGAGAGAGACTGGTTTACACTGAATCTATGTAACAAATCAGAAATAGACAGCCCACTCTGCAACACAGTTAAGTGTGTATTTTGAAAATAATAGTTTGAGTCAAATCTACAAAAGCCTGCTCGCTGAGAACCATAAACATGTCATTTTTAAAATGTCAACTTCATATTTTGTTTGTATTACCTCACTAATATTTAGGTTTTCAAATAATTCCTTTTTAACAGGTGCGTTAACAGTGTTTCCGTAGGTTTACACACAGATATAAATAGAACGATATAATCTCTATGGATTTACTCTTCACTAGATCACTGGCAGTAGGTTGCAGTAGACAGGCTGGTGCATCATGAGCTTCATCCCAAATGGCACCCTATTCCCTATATAGTGCACTACTTTTGACCAAAACCCATAGAGACTACATAAGGAATAGGGTGCCATTTGGGACACATCCATGGTGTCTTGGTTGGCTGAATAGGCCCAGCTGTGTCCTTCTCTCTCCTTTGGACTGGGGCTGGGTACAGGGAGATCAGGGAGGAGGGAGGAGGTTGGGGTGGAGGGTAGAGGGCTGCACATCTGTTGGCTGGTCAGAGTAGAATGCACAGGTCCCCTGGCACCCACTTACTCCTGACCTGTGTGTGAGCTCAGCCACCTGGGACCACGACAGCTTGACTGGAACATCCGGTGGGTCACAGTAGCTTCCTGGCTGTGAAAAGACTGCCCTGATCCCCCTCCCCCTTCCTTTCTGTCTCTCTCTCTACATATATACAGTATATAATCATATTAATCTAATGGTATATATTTCATTGAGCAGTCATGCGTGCATACGGTTGTTATGTTTAATTGGCACAGGGAAACAAGCCCAAGCCCTTTTTACATCAGCAGATGTCACAAAGTGCTATACAGAAACCCAGATTAAATACACTAAAAGTATGTGGACACCCCTTCAAATTAGTGGATTCGGCTATTTCAGCCACACTCATTGCTGACAGGTGTATAAAATCGAGCACACAGCCATGTAATCTCTATAGACTAACATTGGCGGTATAATGTCCCGTACTGAAGAGCTCAGTGACTTTCAACGTGGCACTTTCATAGGATGCCACCTTTCCAGTTCTAGACGATTCCGTGCCTCTAACTTTGTGGCAACAGTTTGGTTTCAGCAAGACAATGCACCCGTGCAAAAATCGAGGTCCATACAGAAATTGTTTGTCAAGATCGGTGTGGAAGAACTTGACGGGCCTGCACAAAGCCCTGACCTCAACCCCATCAAAAACCTTTGAACCACATGAATTACCATTACCATTACCATTACCATTTTGTAATGAGATGTTCGATGAGCAGGTGTCCATGTACTTTTGGCCATGCAGTCTATCTTCATGGATAACCAAGCACATGGATAACCAAACACAACCAAACTGTCTCTCTCTCTCTCTCTCTCTCTCTCTCTCTCTCTCTCTCTCTCTCTCTCTCTCTCTCTCTCTCTCTCTCTCTCTCTCACTCTCTCTCTCTCTCTCTCTCTCTCTCTCTCTCTCTCTCTCTCTCTCTCTCTCTCTCTCTCTCTCTCTCTCTCTCTCTCTCATGGTGTGTTAGTGGTGTTAAGGCTGCTATTAACTGTGGCATTGCCAGAGAGATAGATGGTCTCAGCCAGACAATGTTTCTCCTCCACAGGAATCAATATGTCTCTCTCTCTCTAAGTCTCACAGTGAAATGAAAAACAGACAATCTTCTCCTAATGCATCGGCTTTATTACACATATTTATCATCAAGGGAGGGAGGGAGGGATAGGAGGGAGGAGGTGGGAAGGGGGAGGGATGGGTAGGAGGGAGGGGGAGAGAGGGATGGAAGGGGGAGGGATGGATGGATGGATGGGTGAGGGGAAGGATGGGGGGTGGATGGGTATGAGGGAGGGAGGGAGGGAGGGAGGGAGGGAGGGAGGGAGGGGGAGGGAGGGAGGGAGGGAGGGAGGGAGGGAGGGAGGGAGGGAGGGAGGGAGGGAGGGGGATGGGTGGGTGGGGGGAGAAGGAGGAGGAGGAAGAGTAGGAGACCGCATCCTCACATTCATAATCTGGTCAGACGCAACATCCTGAAACACAAACCTCAAACACCCTGAAGACAGACAGACAGACAGACAGACAGACAGACAGACAGACAGACAGACAGACAGACAGACAGACAGACAGACAGACAGACAGACAGACAGACAGACAGACAGACAGACAGACAGACAGACAGACAGACAGACAGACAGACAGACTATGCAGTGAGACTCATGGTGTGAATATGGAGAACATGGAAAAGTGTTTTCCTATTTTTTTCATGTTCACACAGCATTTACTTCCTTGCTTTGGGTTCCCCTCCCTCTCTCTCTCTCTCTCTCTCTCTCTCTCTCTCTCTCTCTCTCTCTCTCTCTCTCTCTCTCTCTCTCTCTGTCTCTCTGTTTCTCTCTCTCTTTCTCTCTCTCTCTCTGTCTCTCTCTCTCTCTCTCTCTCTCTCTCTCTCTCTCTCTCTCTCTCTCTCTCTCTCTCTCTCTCTCTCTCTCTCTCCCCTCTCTCTCTCTCTGTTTCTCTCTCTGTTTCTCTCTCTCTAGCCTACAGCCTTCCTCGACGACCCCTTTAATATTCCATGAGCTCTGTAATAGCTTTATCAGGATGTGGAGAGAATGTGATGTGTGTGTGTGTGTGTGTGTGGGAGGGGGTGCCATATGTTACAGAGCGGAGATGGAATTGGCTCCATCTCAAACAGTGAAAGCGATAGAATAGAGCCAGAAATAAAGAATCATAAAAATCCTCCTCTCTCTCTCCCTCTCTCCTCATCACCCGCAGCAATAGAATTAAACACCTGTGGTTTGAGCAATGAGCTCTACAACTGTCCCTACTCTTTCCCTCTCTCAACCTCTGGCCTTTTTCTCATTCCACATATCCCTCATCCCTTTTCATTATTCCCTCTCTCCCTCTCTTCTTCTTAATCTCTTTCCCTCTTTTCTTCTTAACCTCTCTCCCTTAAGTTCTATGTCCTCCCTTTCTCTCTCCTCCTCCTTCTCTCTCACCCCCCCCCCCTGTCGTCTCTTCCAGCCTGAGGCTAATCTATTGTACAGACAAAGAGAAGTAGAGAGCTGCTGACATCTAATAAAGACTCAAAGAGGAGAGAGGGGGGGGGGGGGTGAGGGTAGGGTGATGCTGAGAGGGACTGATGCTGGGGTATATTATGCCTGATACTGGATGATTCTGCCTGATTGTTGGTGATGCCAGAGGCAATCTAGTTTTTATTTTCCTTATTGGAGAAGGCAAGGAGGGGAGGGCAGGCAAGAGGAGAGGAGATGAGGTAAGGGGAGGAGAGGAGAGGAGAGGAGAGGAGAGGAGAGGAGAGGAGAGGAGAGGAGAGGAGAGGAGAGGAGAGGAGAGGAGAGGAGAGGAGAGGAGAGGAGAGGAGAGGAGAGGAGAGGCAGATGATGGTAATGATGTGCTGACAGTCCACTTAAGAGAAGGGGGGAGGGGACTGGGTGATAGAGTAAGGAGGGTGGTCGGTGGTAGTGAGATGGAAGCTGGGTGTTACAGTAAGGAGGGTGGTTGGGGATAGTGAGATGGAGGCTGGGTGATACAGTAATGAGGGTGGTCGGTGGTAGTGAGATGGAGGCTGGATCATACAGTAATGAGGGTGGTTGGTGGTAGTGAGATGGAGGCTGGGTGATACAGTAATGAGGGTGGTTGGGGATAGTGATATGAGGCTGGGTGATACAGTAAGGAGGGTGGTTGGTGGTAGTGAGATGGAGGCTGGGTGATATAAATAATGAGGGTGGTTGGGGATAGTGATATGGAGGCTGGGTGATACATTAAGGAGGCTGGTTGGTGGTAGTGAGATGGAGGCTGGATGATACAGTAATGAGTGTGGTTGGTGGTAGTGAGAAGGAGGCTGGGTGATACAGTAATGAGGGTGGTCACTGGTAGTGAGATGGAGGCTGGGTGATACAGTAATGAGGGTGGTCGATGGTAGTGAGATGGGGCTGGGTGATACAGTAATGAGGCTCGTTGGTGGTAATGAGATGGTAGCTGGGTGATACAGTAATGAGGCTTGTTGGTGTTAATGAGATGGAGGCTGGGTGATACAGTAAGAAGGGTGGTTGGTGGTAGTGAGATGGAGGCTGGGTGATACAATAAGGAGGGTGGTCGGTGGTAGTGAGATGGAGTCTGGGTGATACAGTAAAGAGGGTGAGGAGATGAAGGCTGGGTGATACAGTAAGGAGGGTGGTTGGGGATAGGGAGATGGATGGGTGATACAGTAAGGAGGGTGGTTGGTGGTAGTGAGATGGAGGCTGGGTGATACAGTAATGATGGGTGGTGATACAGTAATGGGTGGTGGAGGCTGGAGAGTGAGATGGAGGCTGGGTGATACAGTAATGGGGGGATGGTTGGTGGGGTAGTGAGATGGAGTGAGATGGAGGCTGGGTGATATAAATAATGAGGGTGGTTGGGGATAGTGTATGGAGGCTGGGTGATACATTAAGGAGGCTGGTTGGTGGTAGTGAGATGGAGGCTGGATGATACAGTAAGGGTGGTTGGTGGTAGTGAGATGGAGGCTGGGTGATACAGTAATGAGAGGGTGGTCAGTAATGAGGGTGGTCGATGGTAGTGAGATGGAGGCTGGGTGATACAGTAATGAGGCTCGTTGGTGGTAATGAGATGGTAGTGAGATGGAGGTAAGAAGGGTGGTTGGTGGTAGTGAGATGGAGGCTGGGTGATACAGTAAGATGGAGAGGGTGGTTGGTGGTGGAGGCTGGGTGATACAGTAAGGAGGGTGGTTGGTGAGATGGAGGCTGGGTGATACAAGTGAGATGAGGGTAATGGTGGTCGGTGGTAGTGAGATGGAGGCTGGGTGTTTCAGTAATGAGGGTGGTCGATGGTAGTGAGATGGAGGCTGGGTGATATAAAAAATGAGGGTGGTTGGGGATAGTGATATGGAGGAAAAGTGATACAGTAAGGAGGGGGTTGGTGGTAGTGAGATGGAGGCTGGGTGATACAGTAATGAGGGTGGTCGCTGGTAGTGAGATGGAGGCTGGGTGATACAGTAAGGAGGGGAGTGAGATGGAGTCTGGGTGATACAGTAAAGAGGGTGGTTGGTGGTAGTGAGATGGAGGCTGGATGATACAGTAATGAGGGGGGTTGGTGGTAGTGAGATGGAGGCTGGGTGATACAGTAATGAGGGTGGTTGGTGGTAGTGAGATGGAGGCTGGGTGATACAGTAATGAGGGTGGTCGCTGGTAGTGAGATGGAGGCTGGGTGATACAGTAAGGAGGGTGGTTGGTGGTAGTGAGATGAAGGCTGGATGATACAGTAATGAGGGGGGTTGGTGGTAGTGAGATGGAGACTGGGTGATACAGTAATGAGGGTGGTAGGTGGTAGTGAGATGGAGGCTGGGTGATACAGTAATGAGGGTGGTCGCTGGTAGTGAGATGGAGGCTGGGTGATACAGTAATGAGGGTGGTCGGTGGTAGTGAGATGGAGGCTGGGTGATACAGTAATGAGGCTCGTTGGTGTTAATGAGATGGAGGCTGGGTGATACAGTAATGAGGCTTGTTGGTGTTAATGAGATGGAGGCTGGGTGATACAGTAAGGAGGGTAGTGAGATGGAGTCTGGGTGATACAGCAAAGAGGGTGGTTGGTGGTAGTGAGATGGAGTCTGGGTGATACAGTAATGAGAGTGGTCGGTGGTAGTGAGATGGAGGCTGGGTGATACAGTAAAGAGGGTGGTTGGGAATAGTGAGATGAGGCTGGGTGATACAGTAAAGAGGGTGGTTGGGGATAGTGAGATGGAGGCTGGGTGATACAGTAAAGAGGGTGGTTGGGGATAGTGAGGTGGAGGCTGGGTGATACAGTAATGAGGTTGGTCGGTGGTAGTGAGATGGAGGCTGGGTGATACAGTAATGAGGGTGGTCGATGGTAGTGAGATGGAGGCTGGGTGATATAAATAATGAGGGTGGTTGGGGATAGTGATATGGAGGCTGGGTGATACAGTAAGGAGGGTGGTTGGTGGTAGTGAGATGGAGGCTGGATGATACAGTAATGAGGGTGGTTGGTGGTAGTGAGATGGAGGCTGGGTGATACAGTAATGAGGGTGGTCGCTGGTAGTGAGATGGAGGCTGGGTGATACAGTAATGAGAGTGGTCGGTGGTAGTGAGATGGAGGCAGGGTGATACAATAAGGAGGGTAGTGAGATGGAGTCTGGGTGATACAGTAATGAGAGTGGTCGGTGGTAGTGAGATGGAGGCTGGGTGATACAGTAAAGAGGGTGGTTGGGGATAGTGAGATGGAGGCTGGGTGATACAGTAATGAGTTTGGTCGGTGGTAGTGAGATGGAGGCTGGGTGATACAGTAAGGAGGGTGGTCGGTGGTAGTGAGATGGAGGCTGGGTGATACAGTAATGAGAGTGGTTGGGGATAGTGAGATGGAGGCTGGGTGATACAGTAATGAGGGTGGTCGGTGGTAGTGAGATGGAGGCTGGGTGATACAGTAAGAAGGGTGGTTGGTGGTAGTGAGATGGAGGCTGGAAGATACAGTAAGGAGGGTGGTTGGGGATAGTGAGATGGAGTCTGGGTGATACAGTAAAGAGGGTGGTTGGGGATAGAGAGATGGAGGCTGGGTGATACAGTAAAGAGGGTGGTTGGGGATAGTGAGATGGAGGCTGGGTGATACAGTAAGGAGGGTGGTTGGTGGTAGTGAGATGGAGGCTGGGTGATACAGTAATGAGGGTGGTCGGTGGTAGTGAGATGGAGGCTGGGTGATACAGTAAGGAGGGTGGTCGGTGGTAGTAAGTTGGAGGCTGGGTGATACAATAAGGAGGGTGGTCGGTGGTAGTGAGATGGAGTCTGGGTGATACAGTAAAGAGGGTGGTTGGGGATAGTGAGATGAAGGCTGGGTGATACAGTAAGGAGGGTGGTTGGGGATAGGGAGATGGAGGCTGGGTGATACAGTAAGGAGGGTGGTTGGTGGTAGTGAGATGGAGGCTGGGTGATACAGTAATGAGGGTGGTCAGTGGTAGTGAGATGGAGGCTGGGTGATACAGTAATGAGGGTGGTCGGTGGTAGTGAGATGGAGGCTGGATCATACAGTAATGAGGGTGGTTGGTGGTAGTGAGATGGAGGCTGGGTGATACAGTAATGAGGGTGGTTGGGGATAGTGATATGAGGCTGGGTGATACAGTAAGGAGGGTGGTTGGTGGTAGTGAGATGGAGGCTGGGTGATATAAATAATGAGGGTGGTTGGGGATAGTGATATGGAGGCTGGGTGATACATTAAGGAGGCTGGTTGGTGGTAGTGAGATGGAGGCTGGATGATACAGTAATGAGTGTGGTTGGTGGTAGTGAGAAGGAGGCTGGGTGATACAGTAATGAGGGTGGTCACTGGTAGTGAGATGGAGGCTGGGTGATACAGTAATGAGGGTGGTCGATGGTAGTGAGATGGAGGCTGGGTGATACAGTAATGAGGCTCGTTGGTGGTAATGAGATGGTAGCTGGGTGATACAGTAATGAGGCTTGTTGGTGTTAATGAGATGGAGGCTGGGTGATACAGTAAGAAGGGTGGTTGGTGGTAGTGAGATGGAGGCTGGGTGATACAATAAGGAGGGTGGTCGGTGGTAGTGAGATGGAGTCTGGGTGATACAGTAAAGAGGGTGGTTGGGGATAGTGAGATGAAGGCTGGGTGATACAGTAAGGAGGGTGGTTGGGGATAGGGAGATGGAGGCTGGGTGATACAGTAAGGAGGGTGGTTGGTGGTAGTGAGATGGAGGCTGGGTGATACAGTAATGAGGGTGGTCAGTGGTAGTGAGATGGAGGCTGGGTGATACAGTAAATAGGGTGGTTGGTGGTAGTGAGATGGAGGCTGGGTGATATAGTAATGAGGGTGGTCGGTGGTAGTGAGATGGAGGCTGGGTGTTTCAGTAATGAGGGTGGTCGATGGTAGTGAGATGGAGGCTGGGTGATATAAAAAATGAGGGTGGTTGGGGATAGTGATATGGAGGAAAAGTGATACAGTAAGGAGGGGGTTGGTGGTAGTGAGATGGAGGCTGGGTGATACAGTAATGAGGGTGGTCGCTGGTAGTGAGATGGAGGCTGGGTGATACAGTAAGGAGGGGAGTGAGATGGAGTCTGGGTGATACAGTAAAGAGGGTGGTTGGTGGTAGTGAGATGGAGGCTGGATGATACAGTAATGAGGGGGGTTGGTGGTAGTGAGATGGAGGCTGGGTGATACAGTAATGAGGGTGGTTGGTGGTAGTGAGATGGAGGCTGGGTGATACAGTAATGAGGGTGGTCGCTGGTAGTGAGATGGAGGCTGGGTGATACAGTAAGGAGGGTGGTTGGTGGTAGTGAGATGAAGGCTGGATGATACAGTAATGAGGGGGGTTGGTGGTAGTGAGATGGAGACTGGGTGATACAGTAATGAGGGTGGTAGGTGGTAGTGAGATGGAGGCTGGGTGATACAGTAATGAGGGTGGTCGCTGGTAGTGAGATGGAGGCTGGGTGATACAGTAATGAGGGTGGTCGGTGGTAGTGAGATGGAGGCTGGGTGATACAGGAGGCTCGTTGGTGTTAATGAGATGGAGGCTGGGTGATACAGTAATGAGGCTTGTTGGTGTTAATGAGATGGAGGCTGGGTGATACAGTAAGGAGGGTAGTGAGATGGAGTCTGGGTGATACAGCAAAGAGGGTGGTTGGTGGTAGTGAGATGGAGTCTGGGTGATACAGTAATGAGAGTGGTCGGTGGTAGTGAGATGGAGGCTGGGTGATACAGTAAAGAGGGTGGTTGGGAATAGTGAGATGAGGCTGGGTGATACAGTAAAGAGGGTGGTTGGGGATAGTGAGATGGAGGCTGGGTGATACAGTAAAGAGGGTGGTTGGGGATAGTGAGGTGGAGGCTGGGTGATACAGTAATGAGGTTGGTCGGTGGTAGTGAGATGGAGGCTGGGTGATACAGTAATGAGGGTGGTCGATGGTAGTGAGATGGAGGCTGGGTGATATAAATAATGAGGGTGGTTGGGGATAGTGATATGGAGGCTGGGTGATACAGTAAGGAGGGTGGTTGGTGGTAGTGAGATGGAGGCTGGATGATACAGTAATGAGGGTGGTTGGTGGTAGTGAGATGGAGGCTGGGTGATACAGTAATGAGGGTGGTCGCTGGTAGTGAGATGGAGGCTGGGTGATACAGTAATGAGAGTGGTCGGTGGTAGTGAGATGGAGGCAGGGTGATACAATAAGGAGGGTAGTGAGATGGAGTCTGGGTGATACAGTAATGAGAGTGGTCGGTGGTAGTGAGATGGAGGCTGGGTGATACAGTAAAGAGGGTGGTTGGGGATAGTGAGATGGAGGCTGGGTGATACAGTAATGAGTTTGGTCGGTGGTAGTGAGATGGAGGCTGGGTGATACAGTAAGGAGGGTGGTCGGTGGTAGTGAGATGGAGGCTGGGTGATACAGTAATGAGAGTGGTTGGGGATAGTGAGATGGAGGCTGGGTGATACAGTAATGAGGGTGGTCGGTGGTAGTGAGATGGAGGCTGGGTGATACAGTAAGAAGGGTGGTTGGTGGTAGTGAGATGGAGGCTGGAAGATACAGTAAGGAGGGTGGTTGGGGATAGTGAGATGGAGTCTGGGTGATACAGTAAAGAGGGTGGTTGGGGATAGAGAGATGGAGGCTGGGTGATACAGTAAAGAGGGTGGTTGGGGATAGTGAGATGGAGGCTGGGTGATACAGTAAGGAGGGTGGTTGGTGGTAGTGAGATGGAGGCTGGGTGATACAGTAATGAGGGTGGTCGGTGGTAGTGAGATGGAGGCTGGGTGATACAGTAAGGAGGGTGGTCGGTGGTAGTAAGTTGGAGGCTGGGTGATACAGTAAAGAGGGTGGTTGGGGATAGTGAGATGGGGGCTGGGTGATACAGTAAGGACGGTGGTTGGTGGTAGTGAAATGGAGGCTGGGTGATATAAATAATGAGGGTGGTTGGGGATAGTGATATGGAGGCTGGGTGATACAGTAAGGAGGGTGGTTGGTGGTAGTGAGATGGAGGCTGGATGATACAGTAATGAGGGTGGTTGGTGGTAGTGAGATGTAGGCTGGGTGATACAGTAATGAGGGTGGTCGCTGGTAGTGAGATGGAGGCTGGGTGATACAGTAATGAGGCTCGTTGGTGGTAATGAGATGGTAGCTGGGTGATACAGTAATGAGGCTTGTTGGTGTTAATGAGATGGAGGCTGGGTGATACAATAAGGAGGGTGGTTGAGGATAGTGATATGGAGGCTGGGTGATACAGTAATGAGGGTGGTTGAGGATAGTGATATGGAGGCTGGGTGATACAGTAATGAGGGTGTTCGGTGGTAGTGAGATGGAGGCTGGGTGATACAGTAATGAGGGTGGTCGGTGGTAGTGAGATGGAGGCTGGGTGATACAGTAATGAGGCTCGTTGGTGGTAATGAGATGGTAGCTGGGTGATACAGTAATGAGGGTAGTGAGATGGAGGCTGGGTGATACAGTAAGGAGGGTGGTTGGTGGTAGTGAGATGGAGTCTGGGTGATACAGTAATGAGGGTGGTTGGTGGTAGTGAGATGGAGGCTGGGTGATACAGTAAGGAGGGTGGTCGGTGGTAGTGAGATGGGGGCTGGGTGATACAGTAAGGACGGTGGTTGGTGGTAGTGAGATGGAGGCTGGATCATACAGTAATGAGGGTGGTTGGTGGTAGTGAGATGGAGGCTGGGTGATACAGTAAGGACGGTGGTTGGTGGTAGTGAGATGGAGGCTGGGTGATACAGTAATGAAGCTTGTTGGTGGTAATGAGATGGAGGCTGGGTGATACAGTAAGGAGGGGAGTGAGATGGAGTCTGGGTGATACAGTAAAGAGGGTGGTTGGGGATAGTGAGATGGAGGCTGGGTGATACAGTAAAGAGGGTGGTTGGGGATAGTGAGATGGAGGCTGGGTGATACAGTAAAGAGGGTGGTTGAGGATAGTGAGATGGAGGCTGGGTGATACAGTAAATAGGGTGGTTGGTGGTAGTGAGATGGAGTCTGGGTGATACAGTAAAGAGGGTGGTTGGGGATAGTGAGATGGAGGCTGGGTGATACAGTAATGAGGGTGGTCGGTGGTAGTGAGATGGCGGCTGGGTGATACAGTAAGGAGGGTGGTCGGTGGTAGTAAGTTGGAGGCTGGGTGATACAGTAAATAGGGTGGTTGGTGGTAGTGAGATGGAGGCTGGGTGATACAGTAATGAGGGTGGTCGATGGTAGTGAGATGGAGGCTGGGTGATATAAATAATGAAGTTGGTTGGGGATAGTGATATGGAGGCTGGGTGATACAGTAAGGAGGGTGGTTGGTGGTAGTGATATGGAGGCTGGGTGATACAGTAATGAGGGTGGTCGCTGGTAGTGAGATGGAGGCTGGGTGATACAGTAATGAGGCTCGTTGGTGGTTATGAGATGGTAGCTGGGTGATACAGTAATGAGGCTTGTTGGTGTTAATGAGATGGAGGCTGGGTGATACAATAAGGAGGGTAGTGAGATGGAGTCTGGGTGATACAGTAAAGAGGGTCGTTGGTGGTAGCGAGATGGAGGCTGGGTGATACAGTAATGAGGGTGGTTGAGGATAGTGATATGGAGGTTGGGTGATACAGTAATGAGGGTGGTTGGTGATAGTGAGATGGAGGCTGGGTGATACAGTAATGAGGGTGGTTGGTGGTAGTGAGATGGAGGCTGGGTGATACAGTAATGAGGGTGTTCGGTGGTAGTGAGATGGAGGCAGGGTGATACAATAAGGAGGGTAGTGAGATGGAGTCTGGGTGATACAGTAATGAGAGTGGTCGGTGGTAGTGAGATGGAGGCTGGGTGATACAGTAATGAGTTTGGTCGGTGGTAGTGAGATGGAGGCTGGGTGATACAGTAAGGAGGGTGGTCGGTGGTAGTGAGATGGAGGCTGGGTGATACAGTAATGAGAGTGGTTGGGGATAGTGAGATGGAGGCTGGGTGATACAGTAATGAGGGTGGTCGGTGGTAGTGAGATGGAGGCTGGGTGATACAGTAAGAAGGGTGGTTGGTGGTAGTGAGATGGAGGCTGGAAGATACAGTAAGGAGGGTGGTTGGGGATAGTGAGATGGAGTCTGGGTGATACAGTAAAGAGGGTGGTTGGGGATAGAGAGATGGAGGCTGGGTGATACAGTAAAGAGGGTGGTTGGGGATAGTGAGATGGAGGCTGGGTGATACAGTAAGGAGGGTGGTTGGTGGTAGTGAGATGGAGGCTGGGTGATACAGTAATGAGGGTGGTCGGTGGTAGTGAGATGGAGGCTGGGTGATACAGTAAGGAGGGTGGTCGGTGGTAGTAAGTTGGAGGCTGGGTGATACAGTAAAGAGGGTGGTTGGGGATAGTGAGATGGGGGCTGGGTGATACAGTAAGAACGGTGGTTGGTGGTAGTGAAATGGAGGCTGGGTGATACAGTAAATAGGGTGGTTGGTGGTAGTGATATGGAGGCTGGGTGATACAGTAATGAGGGTGGTCGATGGTAGTGAGATGGAGGCTGGGTGATATAAATAATGAGGGTGGTTGGGGATAGTGATATGGAGGCTGGGTGATACAGTAAGGAGGGTGGTTGGTGGTAGTGAGATGGAGGCTGGATGATACAGTAATGAGGGTGGTTGGTGGTAGTGAGATGTAGGCTGGGTGATACAGTAATGAGGGTGGTCGCTGGTAGTGAGATGGAGGCTGGGTGATACAGTAATGAGGCTCTTTGGTGGTAATGAGATGGTAGCTGGGTGATACAGTAATGAGGCTTGTTGGTGTTAATGAGATGGAGGCTGGGTGATACAATAAGGAGGGTAGTGAGATGGAGGCTGGGTGATACAGCAAAGAGGGTGGTTGGTGGTACTGAGATGGAGTCTGGGTGATACAGTAAAGAGGGTGGTTGGGAATAGTGAGATGAGGCTGGGTGATACAGTAAAGAGGGTGGTTGGGGATAGTGAGATGGAGGCTGGGTGATACAGTAATGAGGGTGGTTGAGGATAGTGATATGGAGGCTGGGTGATACAGTAATGAGGGTGTTCGGTGGTAGTGAGATGGAGGCTGGGTGATACAGTAATGAGCGTGGTCGGTGGTAGTGAGATGGAGGCTGGGTGATACAGTAATGAGGCTCGTTGGTGGTAATGAGATGGTAGCTGGGTGATACAGTAATGAGGGTAGTGTGATGGAGGCTGGGTGATACAGTAAGGAGGGTGGTTGGTGGTAGTGAGATGGAGTCTGGGTGATACAGTAATGAGGGTGGTTGGTGGTAGTGAGATGGAGGCTGGGTAATACAGTAAGGAGGGTGGTCGGTGGTAGTGAGATGGGGGCTGGGGTGATACAGTAAGGACGGTGGTTGGTGGTAGTGAGATGGAGGCTGGATCATACAGTAATGAGGGTGGTTGGTGGTAGTGAGATGGAGGCTGGGTGATACAGTAAAGAGGGTGGTTGGGGATAGAGAGATGGAGGCTGGGTGATACAGTAAAGAGGGTGGTTGGGGATAGTGAGATGGAGGCTGGGTGATACAGTAAGGAGGGTGGTTGGTGGTAGTGAGATGGAGGCTGGGTGATACAGTAATGAGGGTGGTCGGTGGTAGTGAGATGGAGGCTGGGTGATACAGTAAGGAGGGTGGTCGGTGGTAGTAAGTTGGAGGCTGGGTGATACAGTAAAGAGGGTGGTTGGGGATAGTGAGATGGGGGCTGGGTGATACAGTAAGAACGGTGGTTGGTGGTAGTGAAATGGAGGCTGGGTGATACAGTAAATAGGGTGGTTGGTGGTAGTGATATGGAGGCTGGGTGATACAGTAATGAGGGTGGTCGATGGTAGTGAGATGGAGGCTGGGTGATATAAATAATGAGGGTGGTTGGGGATAGTGATATGGAGGCTGGGTGATACAGTAAGGAGGGTGGTTGGTGGTAGTGAGATGGAGGCTGGATGATACAGTAATGAGGGTGGTTGGTGGTAGTGAGATGTAGGCTGGGTGATACAGTAATGAGGGTGGTTGCTGGTAGTGAGATGGAGGCTGGGTGATACAGTAATGAGGCTCGTTGGTGGTAATGAGATGGTAGCTGGGTGATACAGTAATGAGGCTTGTTGGTGTTAATGAGATGGAGGCTGGGTGATACAATAAGGAGGGTAGTGAGATGGAGGCTGGGTGATACAGCAAAGAGGGTGGTTGGTGGTACTGAGATGGAGTCTGGGTGATACAGTAAAGAGGGTGGTTGGGAATAGTGAGATGAGGCTGGGTGATACAGTAAAGAGGGTGGTTGGGGATAGTGAGATGGAGGCTGGGTGATACAGTAATGAGGGTGGTTGAGGATAGTGATATGGAGGCTGGGTAATACAGTAAGGAGGGTGGTCGGTGGTAGTGAGATGGGGGCTGGGGTGATACAGTAAGGACGGTGGTTGGTGGTAGTGAGATGGAGGCTGGATCATACAGTAATGAGGGTGGTTGGTGGTAGTGAGATGGAGGCTGGGTGATACAGTAAAGAGGGTGGTTGGGGATAGAGAGATGGAGGCTGGGTGATACAGTAAAGAGGGTGGTTGGGGATAGTGAGATGGAGGCTGGGTGATACAGTAAGGAGGGTGGTTGGTGGTAGTGAGATGGAGGCTGGGTGATACAGTAATGAGGGTGGTCGGTGGTAGTGAGATGGAGGCTGGGTGATACAGTAAGGAGGGTGGTCGGTGGTAGTAAGTTGGAGGCTGGGTGATACAGTAAAGAGGGTGGTTGGGGATAGTGAGATGGGGGCTGGGTGATACAGTAAGAACGGTGGTTGGTGGTAGTGAAATGGAGGCTGGGTGATACAGTAAATAGGGTGGTTGGTGGTAGTGATATGGAGGCTGGGTGATACAGTAATGAGGGTGGTCGATGGTAGTGAGATGGAGGCTGGGTGATATAAATAATGAGGGTGGTTGGGGATAGTGATATGGAGGCTGGGTGATACAGTAAGGAGGGTGGTTGGTGGTAGTGAGATGGAGGCTGGATGATACAGTAATGAGGGTGGTTGGTGGTAGTGAGATGTAGGCTGGGTGATACAGTAATGAGGGTGGTTGCTGGTAGTGAGATGGAGGCTGGGTGATACAGTAATGAGGCTCGTTGGTGGTAATGAGATGGTAGCTGGGTGATACAGTAATGAGGCTTGTTGGTGTTAATGAGATGGAGGCTGGGTGATACAATAAGGAGGGTAGTGAGATGGAGGCTGGGTGATACAGCAAAGAGGGTGGTTGGTGGTACTGAGATGGAGTCTGGGTGATACAGTAAAGAGGGTGGTTGGGAATAGTGAGATGAGGCTGGGTGATACAGTAAAGAGGGTGGTTGGGGATAGTGAGATGGAGGCTGGGTGATACAGTAATGAGGGTGGTTGAGGATAGTGATATGGAGGCTGGGTGATACAGTAATGAGGGTGTTCGGTGGTAGTGAGATGGAGGCTGGGTGATACAGTAATGAGGGTGGTCGGTGGTAGTGAGATGGAGGCTGGGTGATACAGTAATGAGGCTCGTTGGTGGTAATGAGATGGAGGCTGGGTGATACAGTAAGGAGGGGAGTGAGATGGAGTCTGGGTGATACAGTAAAGAGGGTGGTTGGGGATAGTGAGATGGAGGCTGGGTGATACAGTAAAGAGGGTGGTTGGGGATAGTGAGATGGAGGCTGGGTGATACAGTAAAGAGGGTGGTTGAGGATAGTGAGATGGAGGCTGGGTGATACAGTAAATAGGGTGGTTGGTGGTAGTGAGATGGAGTCTGGGTGATACAGTAAAGAGGGTGGTTGGGGATAGTGAGATGGAGGCTGGGTGATACAGTAAAGAGGGTGGTTGGGGATAGAGAGATGGAGGCTGGGTGATACAGTAAAGAGGGTGGTTGGGGATAGTGAGATGGAGGCTGGGTGATACAGTAAGGAGGGTGGTTGGTGGTAGTGAGATGGAGGCTGGGTGATACAGTAATGAGGGTGGTCGGTGGTAGTGAGATGGAGGCTGGGTGATACAGTAAGGAGGGTGGTCGGTGGTAGTAAGTTGGAGGCTGGGTGATACAGTAAAGAGGGTGGTTGGGGATAGTGAGATGGGGGCTGGGTGATACAGTAAGAACGGTGGTTGGTGGTAGTGAAATGGAGGCTGGGTGATACAGTAAATAGGGTGGTTGGTGGTAGTGATATGGAGGCTGGGTGATACAGTAATGAGGGTGGTCGATGGTAGTGAGATGGAGGCTGGGTGATATAAATAATGAGGGTGGTTGGGGATAGTGATATGGAGGCTGGGTGATACAGTAAGGAGGGTGGTTGGTGGTAGTGAGATGGAGGCTGGATGATACAGTAATGAGGGTGGTTGGTGGTAGTGAGATGTAGGCTGGGTGATACAGTAATGAGGGTGGTCGCTGGTAGTGAGATGGAGGCTGGGTGATACAGTAATGAGGCTCGTTGGTGGTAATGAGATGGTAGCTGGGTGATACAGTAATGAGGCTTGTTGGTGTTAATGAGATGGAGGCTGGGTGATACAATAAGGAGGGTAGTGAGATGGAGGCTGGGTGATACAGCAAAGAGGGTGGTTGGTGGTACTGAGATGGAGTCTGGGTGATACAGTAAAGAGGGTGGTTGGGAATAGTGAGATGAGGCTGGGTGATACAGTAAAGAGGGTGGTTGGGGATAGTGAGATGGAGGCTGGGTGATACAGTAATGAGGGTGGTTGAGGATAGTGATATGGAGGCTGGGTGATACAGTAATGAGGGTGTTCGGTGGTAGTGAGATGGAGGCTGGGTGATACAGTAATGAGCGTGGTCGGTGGTAGTGAGATGGAGGCTGGGTGATACAGTAATGAGGCTCGTTGGTGGTAATGAGATGGTAGCTGGGTGATACAGTAATGAGGGTAGTGTGATGGAGGCTGGGTGATACAGTAAGGAGGGTGGTTGGTGGTAGTGAGATGGAGTCTGGGTGATACAGTAATGAGGGTGGTTGGTGGTAGTGAGATGGAGGCTGGGTAATACAGTAAGGAGGGTGGTCGGTGGTAGTGAGATGGGGGCTGGGGTGATACAGTAAGGACGGTGGTTGGTGGTAGTGAGATGGAGGCTGGATCATACAGTAATGAGGGTGGTTGGTGGTAGTGAGATGGAGGCTGGGTGATACAGTAAAGAGGGTGGTTGGGGATAGAGAGATGGAGGCTGGGTGATACAGTAAAGAGGGTGGTTGGGGATAGTGAGATGGAGGCTGGGTGATACAGTAAGGAGGGTGGTTGGTGGTAGTGAGATGGAGGCTGGGTGATACAGTAATGAGGGTGGTCGGTGGTAGTGAGATGGAGGCTGGGTGATACAGTAAGGAGGGTGGTCGGTGGTAGTAAGTTGGAGGCTGGGTGATACAGTAAAGAGGGTGGTTGGGGATAGTGAGATGGGGGCTGGGTGATACAGTAAGAACGGTGGTTGGTGGTAGTGAAATGGAGGCTGGGTGATACAGTAAATAGGGTGGTTGGTGGTAGTGATATGGAGGCTGGGTGATACAGTAATGAGCGTGGTCGATGGTAGTGAGATGGAGGCTGGGTGATATAAATAATGAGGGTGGTTGGGGATAGTGATATGGAGGCTGGGTGATACAGTAAGGAGGGTGGTTGGTGGTAGTGAGATGGAGGCTGGATGATACAGTAATGAGGGTGGTTGGTGGTAGTGAGATGTAGGCTGGGTGATACAGTAATGAGGGTGGTCGCTGGTAGTGAGATGGAGTCTGGGTGATACAGTAATGAGGCTCGTTGGTGGTAATGAGATGGTAGCTGGGTGATACAGTAATGAGGCTTGTTGGTGTTAATGAGATGGAGGCTGGGTGATACAATAAGGAGGGTAGTGAGATGGAGGCTGGGTGATACAGCAAAGAGGGTGGTTGGTGGTACTGAGATGGAGTCTGGGTGATACAGTAAAGAGGGTGGTTGGGAATAGTGAGATGAGGCTGGGTGATACAGTAAAGAGGGTGGTTGGGGATAGTGAGATGGAGGCTGGGTGATACAGTAATGAGGGTGGTTGAGGATAGTGATATGGAGGCTGGGTGATACAGTAATGAGGGTGTTCGGTGGTAGTGAGATGGAGGCTGGGTGATACAGTAATGAGGGTGGTCGGTGGTAGTGAGATGGAGGCTGGGTGATACAGTAATGAGGCTCGTTGGTGGTAATGAGATGGAGGCTGGGTGATACAGTAAGGAGGGGAGTGAGATGGAGTCTGGGTGATACAGTAAAGAGGGTGGTTGGGGATAGTGAGATGGAGGCTGGGTGATACAGTAAAGAGGGTGGTTGAGGATAGTGAGATGGAGGCTGGGTGATACAGTAAATAGGGTGGTTGGTGGTAGTGAGATGGAGTCTGGGTGATACAGTAAAGAGGGTGGTTGGGGATAGTGAGATGGAGGCTGGGTGATACAGTAATGAGGGTGGTCGATGGTAGTGAGATGGAGGCTGGGTGATATAAATAATGAAGTTGGTTGGGGATAGTGATATGGAGGCTGGGTGATACAGTAAAGAGGGTGGTTGGTGGTAGTGATATGGAGGCTGGGTGATACAGTAATGAGGGTGGTCGCTGGTAGTGAGATGGAGGCTGGGTGATACAGTAATGAGGCTCGTTGGTGGTTATGAGATGGTAGCTGGATGATACAGTAATGAAGCTTGTTGGTGTTAATGAGATGGAGGCTGGGTGATACAATAAGGAGGGTAGTGAGATGGAGTCTGGGTGATACAGTAAAGAGGGTCGTTGGTGGTAGCGAGATGGAGGCTGGGTGATACAGTAATGAGGGTGGTTGAGGATAGTGATATGGAGGTTGGGTGATACAGTAATGAGGGTGGTTGGTGATAGTGAGATGGAGGCTGGGTGATACAGTAATGAGGGTGGTTGGTGGTAGTGAGATGGAGGCTGGGTGATACAGTAATGAGGGTGTTCGGTGGTAGTGATATGGAGGCTGGGTGATACAGTAATGAGGGTGGTTGGTGGTAGTGAGATGGAGGCTGGGTGATACAGTAATGAGGCTTGTTGGTGGTAATGAGATGGTAGCTGGGTGATACAGTAAGGAGGGTAGTGAGATGGAGGCTGCATGATACAGAAAGGAGGGTAATGAGATGGTAGCTGGGTGATACAGTAAGGAGGGTAGTGAGATGGTAGCTGGGTGATACAGTAAGGAGGGTAATTAGATGGTAGCTGGGTGATACAGTAAGGAGGGTAGTGAGATGGAGGCTGGATCATACAGTAAGGAGGGTGGTTGGTGGTAGTGAGATGGAGTCTGGGTGATACAGTAATGAGGGTGGTCGGTGGTAGTGAGACGGGGGCTGGGTGATAAAGTAAGGACGGTGGTTGGTGGTAGTGAGATGGAGGCTGGATCATACAGTAATGAGGGTGGTTGGTGGTAGTGAGATGGAGGCTGGGTGATACAGTAATGAGGGTGGTTGAGGATAGTGAGATGGAGGCTGGGTGATACAGTAATGAGGGTGGTTGAGGATAGTGATATGGAGGCTGGGTGATACAGTAAGGAGAGTGGTTGGTGGTAGTGAGATGGAGGCTGGATGATACAGTAAGGAGGGTGGTTGGGGATAGTGAGATGGAGGCTGGGTGATACAGTAAGGAGGGTGGTTGGGGATAGTGAGGTGGAGGCTGGGTGATACAGTAATGAAGCTTGTTGGTGGTAATGAGATGGAGGCTGGGTGATACAGTAAGGAGGGGAGTGAGATGGAGTCTGGGTGATACAGTAAAGAGGGTGGTTGGGGATAGTGAGATGGAGGCTGGGTGATACAGTAAAGAGGGTGGTTGGGGATAGTGAGATGGAGGCTGGGTGATACAGTAAAGAGGGTGGTTGAGGATAGTGAGATGGAGGCTGGGTGATACAGTAATGAGGGTGGTCAGTGGTAGTGAGATGGAGGCTGGGTGATTCAGTAATGAGGGTGGTCGATGGTAGTGAGATGGAGGCTGGGTGATATAAATAATGAGGGTGGTTGGGGATAGTGATAAGGAGGCTGGGTGATACAGTAAAGAGGGTGGTTGGTGTTAATGAGATGGAGGCTGGGTGATACAGTAAGGAGGGTAGTGAGATGGAGTCTGGGTGATACAGCAAAGAGGGTGGTCGGTGGTAGTGAGATGGAGGCTGGGTGATACAGTAAGGAGGGTGGTTGGTGGTAGTGAGATGGAGGCTGGATGATACAGTAAGGAGGGTGGTTGGGGATAGTGAGATGAAGGCTGGGTGATACAGCAATGAGGGTGGTTGGGGATAGTGAGATGGAGGCTGGGTGATACAGTAATGAGGCTTGTTGGTGGTAATGAGATGGAGGCTGGGTGATACAGTAAGGAGGGGAGTGAGATGGAGTCTGGGTGATACAGTAAAGAGGGTGGTTGGGGATAGTGAGATGGAGGCTGGGTGATACAGTAAATAGGGTGGTTGAGGATAGTGAGATGGAGGCTGGGTGATACAGTAATGAGGGGGGTTGGTGGTAGTGAGATGGAGGCTGGGTGATACAGTAATGAGTGTGGTCGCTGGTAGTG
>NC_060176.1:1572474-1574974 GCF_021184085.1 Oncorhynchus gorbuscha | reverse complement strand
ATGTAAGAATAATAGTAGAGAGACTGATTTATTTCAGATTTTATTTATTTTATCACATTCCCAGTGGGTCAGAAGTTTACGTACACAATTAGTATTTGGTGGCATTGCCTTTAAATTGTTTAACTTGGGTCAAACGTTTCAGGTATCCTCCCACAAGCTTCCCACAATAAATTGAGTGAATTTTGGCCCGTTTCTCCTGACAGAGCTGGTGTAACTGAGTCAGGTTTGTAGGCCTCCTTGCTCGCTCACGCTTTTTCAGTCGTGCCCACAAATTTTCTATAGGATTGAGGTCAGGGCTTTGTGATGGCCACTCCAATACCTTGACTTAGTTGTCCTTAAGCCATTTTGCCACAACTTTGGAAGTATGCTTGGGGTCATTGTCCATTTGGAGACCCATTTGCGACCAAGCTTTAACTTCCTGACTGATGTCTTGAGATGTTGCTGCAATATATCCACATAATTTTCCTCCCTCATCATGCCATCAATTTTGTGAAGCACCAGTCCCTCCTGCAGCAAAGCACCTCCACAACATGATGCTGCCACCCACATGCTTCACGGTTGGGATGGTGTTCTTCGGCTTGCAAGTTTCTTCCTTGCTGAGCTGCCTTTCAGGTTATGTTGATATAGGACTCGTTTTACTGTGGATATAGATACTTTTGTACTTGTTTCCTCCATCATCTTCACAGGGTCCTTTGCTGTTGTTCTGGGATTGATTTGCACTTTTCACACCAAAGTACGCTCATCTCTAGGAGACAGAACGCGTCTCCTTCCTGAGTGGTATGACGGCTGCATGGTCCCATGGCGTTTATACTTGCGTACTATTGTTTGTACAGATGAATGTGGAACCTTCAGGCGTTTGGAAATTGTTCCCAAGGATGAACCAGACTTGTGGGGGTCTACAATTGTTTTTCGGATGTCACTTGGCTTCTAAAGCCATGACATCATTTTCTGGAATTTTCCAAGCTGTTTAAAGGCACAGTCAACTTAGTGTATGTAAACTTCTGACCCACTGGAATTGTGATACAGTGAATTGTAAGTGAAATAATCTGTCTAAACAATTGCTGGAAAAATGTCTTGTGTCATGCACAAAGAAGATGTCCTAACCGACTTCCCAAAACTATAGTTTGTTAACAAGAAGTGTGTGGAGTGGTTGAAAAACAAGTTTTAATGACTCCAACCTAAGTGTATGTAAACTTCCGACTTCAATTGTATGTATTAGTGTAAGGGTGTGTGGGTTAGGGGTAGTTGGGAGCCACCTAGAAAAACGACAAATTCTAGCTAATTAAAAAAAACAAGCCTGAAAGTCTTCCTAAAGACTGTTTACACCTACTGGAAGCCCTAGGAACTGCAATCTGGGAGGTATTCCTTTGATTTTCCCCTAGACAGCCATTTCAATGAGTGGTGACCCCAGAGAAAAGCAATTCCGGATGGATTCTCCTTGGGTTTCTGCCTGCCATATCAGCTTTGTTATATTTGCAGACATTATTTTAACAGTTTTAGAAACGTTAGAGTGTTTTCTATCCAATACTACCAATTATATGCATATCCTAGCTTCTGGGCTTGAGTAACAGGCAGTTTAATATGGGCACCTCAGTCATCCAAACCCTCGAATACTGCCCCCTATCCCCAAGACTTTAGGGGTAGCATGTATACTTGAATACATATTACAGATTACAGTGACTGGTATTGTTTAGTCATGAGGCCTGATACTCTGTTGTGTAGTCTCTCACTGGTGTATGACTGATGATACAGTAATTGTTCATGTTCATGTGTATGTGTATGACTATATAGTCCCCTTGGCTGTTGGGTGTATGAGTAATACTTCTACATATAATCTTCATATAGATATATTCCCTCACATGCCTTTTTTTGGTGGAGCTGTCCAAGTGAGTGCGGGTGTGTGTGTGTCAAAAAATATGTCTGGTATGTGTATGTGTGTGTTTGTGAGTGTACATGCGTGTGCCTGTATGAAATACAGCTAGTGTGTGTATGCTGTCTGGGTCCCACAAAGATGTTACAGAAGATTCACTTGTTTTTTCTTCCCTCTGAGGGGGTTCTTCTATCACTTGACCCAGACCAACCCAGCCTTACCCAGACCCAGCCTTATCTAGACCCAGCCTTATCCAGACCCAGCCTTACCCAGACCCAGCCTTATCTAGACCCAGCCTTATCTAGACCCAGCCTTATACAGACCCAGCCATATCTAGACCCAGCCTTATCCAGACCCAGCCTTACCCAGACCCAGACTCAACCAGCCTTAACCAGCTGTACTAAAACCCAGCCTCAACCAGCCTTAACCAGCCGTACCCAAACCCAGTCTCAACCAGACTTAACCAGCCGTACCCAAACCCAGCCTCAGCCAGACTTAACCAGCCATACCCAAACCCAGTCTCAAGCAGACTTAACCAGCCGTACCCAAACCCAGCCTCAAGCAGTCTTAACCAGCCGTACCCAAACCCAGCCTCAAGCAGTCTTAACCAGCCGTACTAAAACCCAGCCT